>NW_027331290.1:35897-79617 GCF_022965805.1 Primulina eburnea
GGCCTATGAACTAGAAGGGGAGGGATTCTATTTTTGGATTACTTTATGGGCTAAACTTTGCTCAATATTGTTGTAATCTACTACTTGTCATCCTCAAACAGATGGACAAACTGAAGTTGTCAATAGAACTTTGGGAACACTTTTGCGTGCTATTCTTAAAAGAACTTGGATTGACATTTCTATGCACTTTATTTTGGGGTTGCCTAGGACTAAGAAGGGGAGGGATTCTATTTTTGGATTACTTTATGGGCTAAACTTTGCTCAATATTGTTGTAATCTACTACTTGTCATCCTCAAACAGATGGACAAACTGAAGTTGTCAATAGAACTTTGGGAACACTTTTGCGTGCTATTCTTAAAAAGAACTTGGATTGACATTTCAATGGACTTTATTTTGGGGTTGCCTAGGACTAAGAAGGGGAGGGATTCTATTTTTGGATTACTTTATGGGCTAAACTTTGCTCAATATTGTTGTAATCTACTACTTGTCATCCTCAAACAGATGGACAAACTGAAGTTGTCAATAGAACTTTTGGAACACTTTTGCGTGCTATTCTTAAAAGAACTTGGATTGACATTTCTATGCACTTTATTTTGGGGTTGCCTAGGACTAAGAAGGGGAGGGATTCTATTTTTGGATTACTTTATGGGCTAAACTTTGCTCAATATTGTTGTAATCTACTACTTGTCATCCTCAAACAGATGGACAAACTGAAGTTGTCAATAGAACTTTGGGAACACTTTTGCGTGCTATTCTTAAAAAGAACTTGGATTGACATTTCTATGGACTTTATTTTGGGGTTGCCTAGGACTAAGAAGGGGAGGGATTCTATTTTTGGATTACTTTATGGGCTAAACTTTGCTCAATATTGTTATAATCTACTACTTGTCATCCTCAAACAGATGGACAAACTGAAGTTGTCAATAGAACTTTGGGAACACTTTTGCGTGCTATTCTTAAAAAGAACTTGGATTGACATTTCTATGCACTTTATTTTGGGGTTGCCTAGGACTAAGAAGGGGAGGGATTCTATTTTTGGATTACTGGCTAAACTTTGCTCAATATTGTTGTAATCTTTTACTTGTCATCCTCAAACAGATGGACAAACTGAAGTTGTCAATAGAACTTTGGGAACACTTTTGCGTGCTATTCTTAAAAGAACTTGGATTGACATTTCTATGCACTTTATTTTGGGGTTGCCTAGGACTAAGAAGGGGAGGGATTCTATTTTTGGATTACTTTATGGGCTAAACTTTGCTCAATATTGTTGTAATCTACTACTTGTCATCCTCAAACAGATGGACAAACTGAAGTTGTCAATAGAACTTTGGGAAAACTTTTGCGTGCTATTCTTAAAAGAACTTGGATTGACATTTCTATTGTGGGGACCCGGGCTCTAGCTCAATTCTTTTGGGATTTAATTGGATATTTGCTAGAAAATGTGGGTCAAAATTTTGCTTTAAACATTAATTCAACTGCAATAACTAAAGCATAACATATCTCGATAGAAATTAAACAACATAATGTACATACAAGTCGGTCTAGTACAAGCATACACTAGTGTTCAAATCTCAAATACAAGTAGTTCAAATCTAAACAGAAACTACTAGAAATCTGCGGCTACACCGCGTCACCACGCTATCAACTCTCTCATCCTCGTCGTGACCCTGATCCTGCCCCACCTGTTGCCATGCACACATACAGACACGACAACAGCCGGATAACTCCGGTGAGAACATATCCCAGTATAAAACATGGATGCATGCAATGTAATAATCATGTACAAAAGCATATCATATGTATCAAATAACATGCATGTAAATCTAAACATGTAGAAGAATACAATCTGTATTCAACATTTAAATCTTGACTCGACTCATTTCTAGTCTAGGGATCCCGGTGTGAATAAGACGGTCTGTCACCTACCCAACAACTCGGGGCAACGGTACGTCTTATTCCTAGACTTCGGTCAACTCTGTATCGAGGGTCTACACATATAGTAAATCTACTACTATGCGACGATACACCGAAACGTCTAGTTTGGCAAATCTGCCAATATCTCCTATCTCAGGACTCGAATATAAATCAATAAACAAAACATTACATAATCAATGTAATAACAATCTAGTATGTGATTTAGGGAAACTCGTATCAAATCTGAATCGAGTTGTGCAATCCCGTGACCACATGAATTATACCTTTCTTGTTGAATAGTCGGTGTCGTAGTCGAAGTCTCGAGTTCACAATAGCCAATACAAATCTGAAATGGCATAAACAATGTGCACTTCAATCATATACATCTCAAGCAAATCAATATACAAAGCTAACATCGGTTTCAATGCAATTCGACGGCGTAACGGCATAATTTTTCGATACCGGTAACTCAAGAATATCATACTCGATCATAATCAACTCATAATCTCATCAACACCTCAATACATAGGCTGAAATCTGAACAATCGTAACATAACACATGCTGAAAATCGAAACAATAGCCTACGGTGTCCGAAAATCGATCCGACAATGAATATATCATGCTCAATAAATCACGAACTCATGTTTTAACTCAAATCTGAATTTCCCCAACATCATTATTTCGAAACATGCTGAAAATGGATAATACTTACATCCTTAGCTAGCTCTTGTAGAGAGAAACAAGAATCTCAACTCGGAATCTAATTCGGACGGCTAAATCTTGCATGATTTAATTTTTAACTACAAGAACTTGGAAGCTTTCTCTCTAGAATTCCCTCGGTGCTTGCTACTGAAATGGCAAGGAAAATGAAGCCACATACCCCTGTATTGCATGGCAAGGAACAAGTGTCTTTATTTTTCAAATGACACGCACTACCGCGGGTGCGGTACACTAGCAGCGCGGGTGCGCTGTGCTCACGGCGAGTTCATCCAAAAATGCAGCACCTAGACCGCGGGTGCGGTCCTTACATGACCGCGGGTGCGGTCTCACACCGCGGGTGCGGTCTTGCTAGCACCGCGGGTGCGGTCTTGTTTCGCACAAATCCACCAATTTCCTCTCAATGCACCGTGGGTGCGGTCCTTCCTGTACCACGGGTGCGGTGTGGCTTCGGCCCTGCTACTCAAAATCTTATAATTCATGCATTCTTATCTATACAAGTCTAACATCAATAATACTGATAATTTTTGAGCCTTACATCTATGCACTTTATTTTGGGGTTGCCTAGGACTAAGAAGGGGAGGGATTCTATTTTCGGATTACTTTATGGGCTAAACTTTGCTCAATATTGTTGTAATCTACTACTTGTCATCCTCAAACAGATGGACAAACTGAAGTTGTCAATAGAACTTTGGGAACACTTTTGCGTGCTATTCTTAAAAGAACTTGGATTGACATTTCAATGGACTTTATTTTGGGGTTGCCTAGGACTAAGAAGGGGAGGGATTCAACAAATAATTTGCAATGAGCGTGTAGAAATATCAATAGATACAATCTAAGTCCTAGGCAACCCTAGGTATCAAATGATAGTGCCTGCAAGAACCATTCAATCCTAGGGTTGTTCAGTGCACTCTACAAGGAGCACCTATCTGCATGTTCGGACATCACAATGTCCCCTACCAATGAAACATGGTACTCACATCGCAGATACTAGTCTCTAACTCGAGCGGCCTATATCCTTCTTAGTGGCGGCTGAATCGACTAGGAACCGTTTAGAATATACAGTATTCCAAATATGAGTTTCATGATACTCATCTCATGAGCATCTCAATATTGTTGTAATCTACTACTTGTCATCCTCAAACGGATGGACAAACCGAAGTTGTAAATAGAACTTTGGGAACACTTTAGCGTGCTATTCTTAAAAAGAACTTGGATTGACAATTCTATGCACTTAATTTTGGGGTTGCCTAGGACTAAGAAGGGGAGGGATTCTATTTTTGGATTACTTTATGGGCTAAACTTTGCTCAATATTGTTGTAATCTACTTTGAGGATGACAAGTAGTAGATTACAACAATATTGAGCAAAGTTTAGCCCATAAAGTAATCCAAAAATAGAATCCCTCCCCTTCTTAGTCCTAGGCAACCCCAAAATAAAGTCCATAGAAATGTCAATCCAAGTTCTTTTTAAGAATAGCACGCAAAAGTGTTCCCAAAGTTCTATTGACAACTTCAGTTTGTCCATCTGTTTGAGGATGACAAGTAGTAGATTACAACAATATTGAGCAAAGTTTAGCCCATAAAGTAATCAAAAATAGAATCCCTCCCCTTCTTAGTCCTTGGCAACCCCAAAATAAAGTCCATAGAAATGTCAATCCAAGTTCTTTTGAGAATAGCACGCAAAAGTGTTCCCAAAGTTCTATTGACAACTTCAGTTTGTCCATCTGTTTGAGGATGACAAGTAGTAGATTACAACAATATTGAGCAAAGTTTAGCCCATAAAGTAATCAAAAATAGAATATCTCCCCTTTTTAGTCCTAGGCAACTCCAAAATAAAGTGCATAGAAATGTCAATCCAAGTTCTTTATAAGAATAGCACGCAAAAGTGTTCCCAAAGTTCTATTTACAACTTCGGTTTGTCCATCCGTTTGAGGATGACAAGTAGTAGATTACAACAATATTGAGCAAAGTTTAGCCCATAAAGTAATCCAAAAATAGAATCCCTCCCCTTCTTAGTACTAGGCAACCCCAAAATAAAGTCCATAGAAATGTCAATCCAAGTTCTTTTTAAAAATAGCACGCAAATGTAATGCCCAGAACACTGAATGATCATTCTGAATTGATAGGTATGTTATGAATAATGTACATAGCGACAAGAAGTAAGGAATGAAGAAGTTTGGCTTGAAATGTTGAATTCTAGGAATTTAATTCGAAGCCATATCGCCCCTGCAGTCTAGAACACCACCGCACCCGCGGTGCATGACAATTTTTATTCGAAGCAGGACCGCACCCGCGGTGTTCGCATGACCGCACCCGCGGTCGATGCAATGTGAAAAATTGTAGGCCTGCCGAAAGCCTAGCGCACCCGCGCTCCTTACAGTACCGCACCCGCGGTGCTGCATGCGGGAAGTCCACCCCTTCGTTTTAACGTGACACATGGCATGGTATATATATGAATGAGTGCTGATTCGTCCTCTTTCATCTCAGCAGCTGGAGAACCGAGAGCTTCCTCAAAGAATTCCTTAAATTCTTCAAAGTTGAAGGTAAGATTTCTGAAGATTGAGCTATCCGATTTTAAATCCAAGCTTAGATTATTGATCCTTGCGTCAAGAGCTTTAAAGTGATGTAAGTTTCTTTAAGTTCTAGCATAGTTTGAAATTTAGATATGGAAGAAAGTGTAATATAATGGTTATATTGTGTTCTTGGCATAATAAGCATAATATATCCACAAACGGATTGATCTTCGGATACCGTATGAGATTATTTCGATTTTCAGCATGTAAGGGATAGAGCACAAGTAGATTTCAGAGGTTATATATATCTATGTTGAGCATATTGTGCTGATATAAATGGAGAATCATGACTTGTTGAGTTGATATGATCGGTATCAAGAAAATACATTGTCATGCCGTCGAATTGTATCTAGATTTGGGTATTGATTGAGATAAGAGCTGTTTTGAGTGGTGTATTGATAAAATGCCCATTGATGGTGCCATTTCAGATTTATATTGGCAACGTGATAGCGAGACTCCGACTCTATCACAGACTTTGCGACACGAAAGGTATAAGCTATGTTTGTTTGGGAAGCGATAACTCAAATAAGATATTATTTGAGTTCCCAAACCAAAATCACATACTAGTATTGTTGTACTATATGGTATCATGTTTATAACTTGTTTATAGAATTTTATTCAAATCTTGTTACATGATTATGCTTTGATTATAGAATTGTATTCAAGCATGTAAGATTATTGTAATATTCAGATATGAATATAAGCATGCTTTGTTACAGGTTGATAGTCATTGCATTTAAGATAGGAGAGTCGTTGACAGTCATTGTCAACTATCTAGATGTTTGGTGTATCTCAGCTTAGGAGTAGTCATTACTCTTATTGCAGCCGTTGATACAGTTCTGACCGAAATCTAGGAATAAGACGTACAGTCACCCCGAGTGGGAGGGTAGGTGACAGTCATTGACGTCTTATTCACACCGGGATCCCTAGAGTTCTAGTCGAGTCGGAGTCCAGACATGGTTTGATTCGCATTGCATTGCGTGTGCATATGATGTCATTCATGATAGCATGTTTCATGTTTAATTGATTATATGCATGTATACATGTTTATACTGGGATTTGTTCTCACCGGAGTTTCCGGCTGTTGTTATGTCTGTATGTGTGCATAACAACAGGTGGGGCAGGATCTGGGTCACGCAGAGGATGAGAGATGGACATAGCGTGGAGATCTCGGGCTTAGCAGAAGGACTAGTAGTTGTACTGTTATCATGTACTGTTTTTAATTACTAGTTGTTAAATAAGAATGGAACAAGACATGTTTGTACCTTACGTTTGTACGTTATGTTTGTAAAATAAATAAAGACCTTATGCTTGTGTTTATACATTAGATTTAATGTTGAAAAGCAAAATTTTGACCCACTTTTTAGATTAACGATCCATTGTATCCAAAGAAAAAGTTAGAGCCCGGGTCCCCACAACAGGTGGTATCAGAGCCTTAGGTTCTGTAGATTGAGATAGAATAGCATGAGCGGGGTAGATCGAGTCTTCTTCCTTGCTTATGATGTGCTAGCATGTTTATTGCTTTCTTTATTACATGTTGTTTGTTATTTAATTGATTACAGCGTGTAATAAACTGAATCAGAACCGATTCTAGATCAGAGGTAACTGACTAGAGGAGGGTTGAGACAGTTGTATATCTTGTATTCTAATCAGTTGGATTATTAGATACATGCCTCCTAGAAGAGCAGTTGTGCCAGTACGACCACCAGCGCCAGAATAGGGTAGCACATCCGGAGATACGATGGATGTCACTGCTACGCCCATGGAGACTCTATTAAAGCGATTACAGTCATTCCGACCACCGACCCTCAAGGGTACAGAAAATGCAATCGAATGTGAAAGCTGGTTGGAGGATATCGAAATGTTATTCGAGTCTCTGGAATATAGTGACGAGAAGCGAGTGAAACTCATTGGCCATCAACTGCAAGACGTGGCTAAATATTGGTGGGTGAATATAAGGAGGGCACTAGAACAGCGTGGCACTGAGGTTACATGGAAAGCATTCAAGACGGAGTTCTATCAGCGATTTTTCCCTGTATCCTATCGCAAAGATAAAGGCGCTGAATTCGCAAACCTGAGGCAAGGGCAATTGAACATTGAAGAGTACGTTGCTAAATTTTCTTCTTTGCTTCGCTTTGCACCTCACGTTTCAGGTAGTGATGAGGCCGTAGCAGACCAGTTTATAAACGGCTTAAATCCTGATGTCTTACATTGGTCAATACTGGGAGACCTAACAACTTCGCTGAAGCACTGAACCGTGCCAAAGGAGCAGAAGCAGGATTGCTTAGGCAACGGAGTGTTCCATATGTTGCTCCGAGTCCGAGACCGCCACTACCTCCAGCACAACATCCTCCTCGATTCGAAAGTGGTGGTAGCAGTAGTGGACGCAAAGATCAGTTGAAAGCGAAGGGCAAACAGTTTAAGAGGGCAGGGAGCAGTTCTTCGAGCTCCAGCGGGTCAAGACAGAGAGGTCTTGGCCAGGGTTTAGAGGCGCTGAGTGGATATTGCAGTACGTGTGGAGGTAAGCATGCCACAGAACTGTGTCAGGGTGTAGTGGGCAGGTGTAATATATGCAAGCAACCGGGGCATTATGCCAAGGTCTGTCCTCAGAGAAGTGGTGCATTGAGATTCCAGGCTGCAGGGTCGTTTGCCTCAGTGACTCAGCCTGAGAGGCAAGTTTCATCTGTTCACTCATTTCAGCCGCCACTTGCACAGACTCAGCCTCGAGCCAGAGGTGGTCAGACCGGGAGCCAGCCGACCCGACAACAGGCTCAAGTGTTTGCGTTGACAGAAGAGCAAGCACAAGATGCCCCAGATGATGTCATTGCAGGTAACTGTTTTCTTTGTGGTTATCCTGCTTATATATTGATAGATACGGGCGCATCGCATACATTCATATCAGAACGATTTGCATTATTGCATTCCTTGCCTGTTGAGTCTTTGTTAGATGTTGTGTCTATTACTTCTCCGTTGGGAAGTGGTTTGATAGCTGTGACCACGGTTAGACATTGCATCTTATGGTTCGAGGGTCATGAAATTGATCTAGATTGCATAGTACTCGTGTTAGAGGATTTTGATTGTATTGTTGGAATTGACATGTTAACAAAGTACAGAGCCACCGTGGATTGTTTCCACAAGATTGTCAGATTCAGACCAGAAATGACAGACGAGTGGAAATTCTACGGAAAGGGTTCCAGATCTCGGATTCCCTTGATTTCGGCTTTGTCTATGAATAAGCTGTTACAGAAAGGAGCAGATGGGTTCCTTGTGTATGCTGTAGATGTACAGAAATCTAGCCCGACATTGGCAGATTTGCCAGTAGTACGGGAATTTGCAGATGTGTTTCCAGAAGAGATTCCAGGGTTACCTCCAGTGCTGAGAGGTAGATTTTAGTATTGATCTTATTCCAGGTACCACTCCTATTTCGAGAGCTCCTTATAGGATGGCGCCGATAGAGCTGAAAGAATTAAAAGCACAGTTGGAAGATCTGCTAGCCAAGGGATATATCAGATCTAGTGTATCTCCTTGGGGCGCTCCGGTACTTTTCGTGCGGAAGAAAGATGGATCGATGCGACTGTGTATCGATTACAGGCAGTTGAATAAGGCAACGATCAAGAATAAATATCCTTTACCTAGGATCGACGACCTATTTGATCAGTTGCAGGGATCCTCTGTGTATTCTAAGATTGACTTGCGATCCGGATATCATCAGCTTCGAGTTCGAGATGTAGATATACCGAAGACAGCATTCCGAACCAGGTATGGGCATTACGAATTTATTGTTATGCCTTTTGGTCTAACAAATGCTCCGGCGGTATTTATGGGACTGATGAATCAAATCTTTCAGAGGTATTTGGATCATTTTGTTATTGTTTTTATCGACGAAATTCTGGTGTATTCTAAGAACAGGAATGAGAATGCAGAACATCTCAGAATTGTGTTGCAGACACTGAGAAATGCGAGATTGTATGCCAAATTGTCAAAGTGTGAATTCTGGTTGAATCGAGTTGTCTTTTTGGGACATATCATATCTGGAGATGGTATTTCTGTAGATCTGAGTAAAGTGGAAGCTGTGATCAGTTGGCCGAGACCGACTTCCGTGCCAGAGATACGCAGTTTCATGGGTCTAGCAGGATACTATAGACGATTCATCCAAGATTTCTCCCGTATTGCCAAGCCAATCACACAATTGACACAGAAGAATGCGCCATTCCTATGGTCTGAGGAGTGTGAGTCCAGCTTTTTAGAATTGAATAAGAGGCTGACCAGCGCACCTTTCCTGATGATTCCTTCAGGTATGGGTGATTTCGTTGTATATTGTGATGCCTCTCACAGAGGTTTGGGATGTGTTCTTATGCAGCGAGGTCATGTGGTCGCATATGCCTCAAGACAGTTGAAGACTCACGAGACTCGATACCCCATTCATGATCTTGAATTGGCGGCTATCGTATTTGCACTAAAGATCTGGCGTCATTATCTCTATGGCGAGAAATTTGAGATTTACTCCGATCACAAAAGCCTGAAGTATCTATTTTCTCAGTCAGAATTGAACATGAGGCAGCGTAGATGGCTTGATCTATTAAAAGATTTTGATTGCGAAATCAAATATTATCCAGGGAAGTCCAATGCAGCAGCAGACGCCTTGAGTCGAAAGGTTTGTTCCTTATCCTTATCGACAATAGGTGTTACGAAGCTTATTGAAAATTGCTTTTTCTCTGGACTAGAATTTGATACAGATAAGAAGCCACTACGACTCGCTACTATTCAAGCTGAGCCAGACCTGATCCGGAGGATCAAAGAAGCACAAAGAACAGATCAGAATGTGTAAAGATCGATTCAAATGGTCAGATCAGGACACTTGTCAGAATATCAGGTGCGTGAACATGTGTTGTACGTCAATAACCGTCTTGTTGTGCCAAATGTTTCAGATTTGAAGCATCAGATTATGTTCGATGCACACTGTAGTCGGTTCAGCATTCATCCTGGTGGCAGGAAGATGTACAATGATCTGAAGACACAGTTCTGGTGGAAACAGATGAAGTCAGACATCGCAAAGTATGTGTCTAAATGCTTAAACTGCCAACAGGTGAAGGCCGAGAGGAAGAAGCCCGGAGGGTTACTTCAGAGTTTGTCTATTCCTGAATGAAAATGGGATCACATTTCCATGGATTTCGTGACGAAGTTACCCCGATCTTCCCGAGGCTGTGATGCGATTTGGGTCGTTATCGACAGATTGACCAAATCAGCTTGTTTCATCCCATACAGAATGACCTACAGACATGATCAGATGGCGGAGATATATGTTCGAGAGGTAGTCAGATTACATGGTGTGCCGAAGTCTATCGTATCAGATCGTGATCCACGATTCACTTCAAACTTCTGGCATAGTCTACAGCAGGCCTTAGGTACGACATTACACCTGAGTACTGCGTATCATCCTCAGACAGACGGACAGTCAGAGCGGACTATCCAGACTTTAGAGGATATGTTGAGAGCCGTAGTGCTAGATTTTGGCACTAGTTGGCAAGATTCCCTACCTCTTTGTGAATTCTCTTACAATAATAGCTATCAGACGAGCATTGAGATGGCACCGTTTGAAGCTTTATATGGTAAAAAGTGCAGATCTCCGCTATACTGGGATGACATCTCCGAGGTACCAGAACTTGGATCAGATATGATTCGTGACATGACAGAGAAGGTGAAACTCATTCAGAAGAGGATGAAGACAGCACAAGATCGACAAGCTAAGTATGCCAATATCAGACGTAGACCGTTAGTATTTGAGGCAGGAGATAGAGTATTCTTAAAGATTTCTCCATTCAGAGGTGTTGTTCGATTTGGCAAACGCGGGAAACTATCTCCTCGATACATTGGTCCTTACGAGATTCTTGAGAAGATTGGCGATCGAGCTTATCGACTTGCACTTCCTCCTTCTCTATCCGGAATACATGACGTGTTTCATGTATCAATGTTACGAAGATATATGCCAGATATTTCTCATGTCATTCAACCTGACGAATCTGAACTTGATCAGACTTTGAGCTATGTGGAACAACCGTTACAGATTCTTGATCGGAAAGAAAAGAAGCTCAGAACGAAGATTATTCCACTTGTGAAAGTTCAGTGGAGTCGTCATGGCATCGAAGAAGCGACTTGGGAAACCGAGGCAGACATGAGGCAGAAACACCCCGAATTATTTCAACTGATGTAAGTATGGATTTAACTTTAATGTTATTATGGTTGATACTTGCATTGATAGAATGATGTGCGATTTCGAGGGCGAAATCATTTCTTAGAGGGGGAGAAATGTAATGCCCAGAACACTGAATGATCATTCTGAATTGATAGGTATGTTATGAATAATGTACATAGCGACACGAAGTAAGGAATGAAGAAGTTTGGCTTGAAATGTTGAATTCTAGGAATTATATTCGAAGCCATATCGCCCCTGCAAGTCTAGAACACCACCGCACCCGCGGTGCATGACAATTTTTATTCGAAGCAGGACCGCACCCGCGGTGTTCGCATGACCGCACCCGCGGTCGATGCAATGTGAAAAATTGTAGGCCTGCCGAAAGCCTAGCGCACCCGCGCTCCTTACAGTACCGCACCCGCGGTGCTGCATGCGGGAAGTCCTACCCCTTCGTTTTAACGTGACACATGGCATGGTATATATATGAATGAGTGCTGATTCGTCCTCTTTCATCTCAGCAGCTGGAGAACCGAGAGCTTCCTCAAAGAATTCCTTAAATTCTTCAAAGTTGAAGGTAAGATTTCTGAAGATTGAGCTATCCGATTTTAAATCCAAGCTTAGATTATTGATCCTTGCATCAAGAGCTTTAAAGTGATGTAAGTTTCTTTAAGTTCTAGCATAGTTTGAAATTTAGATATGGAAGAAAGTGTAATATAATGGTTATATTGTGTTCTTGGCATAATAAGCATAATATATCCACAAACGGATTGATCTTCGGATACCGTATGAGATTATTTCGATTTTCAGCATGTAAGGGATAGAGCACAAGTAGATTTCAGAGGTTATATATATCTATGTTGAGCATATTGTGCTGATATAAATGGAGAATCATGACTTGTTGAGTTGATATGATCGGTATCAAGAAAATACATTGTCATGCCGTCGAATTGTATCTAGATTTGGGTATTGATTGAGATAAGAGCTGTTTTGAGTGGTGTATTGATAAAATGCCCATTGATGGTGCCATTTCAGATTTATATTGGCAACGTGATAGCGAGACTCCGACTCTATCACAGACTTTGCGACACGAAAGGTATAAGCTATGTTTGTTTGGGAAGCCATAACTCAAATAAGATATTATTTGAGTTCCCAAACCAAAATCACATACTAGTATTGTTGTATATATGGTATCATGTTTATAACTTGTTTATAGAATTTTATTCAAATCTTGTTACATGATTATGCTTTGATTATAGAATTGTATTCAAGCATGTAAGATTATTGTAATATTCAGATATGAATATAAGCATGCTTTGTTACAGGTTGATAGTCATTGCATTTAAGATAGGAGAGTCGTTGACAGTCATTGTCAACTATCTAGATGTTCGGTGTATCTCAGCTTAGGAGTAGTCATTACTCTTATTGCAGCCGTTGATACAGTTCTGACCGAAATCTAGGAATAAGACGTACAGTCACCCCGAGTGGGAGGGTAGGTGACAGTCATTGACGTCTTATTCACACCGGGATCCCTAGAGTTCTAGTCGAGTGGAGTCCAGACATGGTTTGATTCGCATTGCATTGCGTGTGCATATGATGTCATTCATGATAGCATGTTTCATGTTTAATTGATTATATGCATGTATACACATTATACTGGGATTTGTTCTCACCGGAGTTTCCGGCTGTTGTTATGTCTGTATGTGTGCATAACAACAGGTGGGGCAGGATCTGGGTCACGCAGAGGATGAGAGATGGACATAGCGTGGAGATCTCGGGCTTAGCAGAAGGACTAGTAGTTGTACTGTTATCATGTACTGTTTTTAATTACTAGTTGTTAAATAAGAATGGAACAAGACATGTTTGTACCTTACGTTTGTACGTTATGTTTGTAAAATAAATAAAGACCTTATGCTTGTGTTTATACATTAGATTTAATGTTGAAAAGCAAAATTTTGACCCACTTTTTAGATTAACGATCCATTGTATCCCAAAGAAAAAGTTAGAGCCCGGGTCCCCACAACAGGTGGTATCAGAGCCTTAGGTTCTGTAGATTGAGATAGAATAGCATGAGCGGGGTAGATCGAGTCTTCTTCCTTGCTTATGATGTGCTAGCATGTTTATTGCTTTCTTTATTACATGTTGTTTGTTATTTAATTGATTACAGCGTGTAATAAACTGAATCAGAACCGATTCTAGATCAGAGGTAACTGACTAGAGGAGGGTTGAGACAGTTGTATATCTTGTATTCTAATCAGTTGGATTATTAGATACATGCCTCCTAGAAGAGCAGTTGTGCCAGTACGACCACCAGCGCCAGAATAGGGTAGCACATCCGGAGATACGATGGATGTCACTGCTACGCCCATGGAGACTCTATTAAAGCGATTACAGTCATTCCGACCACCGACCCTCAAGGGTACAGAAAATGCAATCGAATGTGAAAGCTGGTTGGAGGATATCGAAATGTTATTCGAGTCTCTGGAATATAGTGACGAGAAGCGAGTGAAACTCATTGGCCATCAACTGCAAGACGTGGCTAAATATTGGTGGGTGAATATAAGGAGGGCACTAGAACAGCGTGGCACTGAGGTTACATGGAAAGCATTCAAGACGGAGTTCTATCAGCGATTTTTCCCTGTATCCTATCGCAAAGATAAAGGCGCTGAATTCGCAAACCTGAGGCAAGGGCAATTGAACATTGAAGAGTACGTTGCTAAATTTTCTTCTTTGCTTCGCTTTGCACCTCACGTTTCAGGTAGTGATGAGGCCGTAGCAGACCAGTTTATAAACTGCTTAAATCCTGATGTCTTTACATTGGTCAATACTGGGAGACCTAACAACTTCGCTGAAGCACTGAACCGTGCCAAAGGAGCAGAAGCAGGATTGCTTAGGCAACGGAGTGTTCCATATGTTGCTCCGAGTCCGAGACCGCCACTACCTCCAGCACAACATTCTCCTCGATTCGAAAGTGGTGGTAGCAGTAGTGGACGCAAAGATCAGTTGAAAGCGAAGGGCAAACAGTTTAAGAGGGCAGGGAGCAGTTCTTCGAGCTCCAGCGGGTCAAGACAGAGAGGTCTTGGCCAGGGTTTAGAGGCGCTGAGTGGATATTGCAGTACGTGTGGAGGTAAGCATGCCACAGAACAGTGTCAGGGTGTAGTGGGCAGGTGTAACATATGCAAGCAACTGGGGCATTATACCAAGGTCTGTCCTCAGAGAAGTGGTGCATCGAGATTCTAGGCTGCAGGGTCGTCTGCCTCAGTGACTCAGCCTGAGAGGCAAGTTTCATCTGTTCACTCATTTCAGCCTCCACCTGCACAGACTCAGCCTCGAGCCAGAGGTGGTCAGACCGGGAGCCAGCCGACCCGACAACAGGCTCAAGTGTTTGCGTTGACAGAGGAGCAAGCACAAGATGCCCCAGATGATGTCATTGCAGGTAACTGTTCTCTTTGTGGTTATCCTGCTTATATATTGATAGATACGGGCGCATCGCATACATTCATATCAGAACGATTTGCATTATTGCATTCCTTGCCTGTTGAGTCTTTGTTAGATGTTGTGTCTATTACTTCTCCGTTGGGAAGTGGTTTGATAGCTGTGACCACGGTTAGACATTGCATCTTATGGTTTGAGGGTCATGAAATTGATCTAGATTGCATAGTACTCGGGTTAGAGGATTTTGATTGTATTGTTGGAATTGACATGTTAACAAAGTACAGAGCCACCGTGGATTGTTTCCACAAGATTGTCAGATTCAGACCAGAAATGACAGACGAGTGGAAATTCTACGGAAAGGGTTCCAGATCTCGGATTCCCTTGATTTCGGCATAGTTACCGTTTGAGAATGACAAGTAGTAGATTACAACAATACTGTTTGAGGATGACAAGTAGTAGATTACAACAATATTGAGCAAAGTTTAGCCCATAAAGTAATCCAAAAATAGAATCTCTCCCCTTCTTAGTCCTAGGCAACCCCAAAATAAAGTGCATAGAAATGTCAATCCAAGTTCTTTTAAGAATAGCACGCAAAAGTGTTCCCAAAGTTCTATTTACAACTTCGGTTTGTCCATCCGTTTGAGGATGACAAGTAGTAGATTACAACAATATTGAGCAAAGTTTAGCCCATAAAGTAATCCAAAAATAGAATCCCTCCCCTTCTTAGTCCTAGGCAACCCCAAAATAAAGTCCATAGAAATGTCAATCCAAGTTCTTTTTAAGAATAGCACGCAAAAGTGTTCCAAAAGTTCTATTTACAACTTCGGTTTGTCCATCCGTTTGAGGATGATAAGTAGTAGATTACAACAATATTGAGCAAAGTTTAGCCCATAAAGTAATCCAAAAATAGAATCCCTCCCCTTCTTAGTCCTAGGCAACCCCAATATAAAGTCCATAGAAATGTCAATCCATGTTCTTTTTAAGAATAGCACGCAAAAGTGTTCCAAAAGTTCTATTGACAACTTCAGTTTGTCCATCTGTTTGAGGATGACAAGTAGTAGATTACAACAATATTGAGCAAAGTTTAGCCCATAAAGTAATCCAAAAATAGAATCCCTCCCCTTCTTAGTCCTAGGCAACCCCAAAATAAAGTGCATAGAAATGTCAATCCAAGTTCTTTTAAGAATAGCACGCAAAAGTGTTCCAAAAGTTCTATTGACAACTTCAGTTTGTCCATATGTTTGAGGATGACAAGTAGTAGATTACAACAATATTGAGCAAAGTTTAGCCCATAAAGTAATCCAAAAATAGAATCCCTCCCCTTCTTAGTCCTAGGCAACCCCAAAATAAAGTGCATAGAAATGTCAATCCAAGTTCTAAATAGCACGCAAAAGTGTTCCCAAAGTTCTATTTACAACTTCGGTTTGTCCATCCATTTGAGGATGACAAGTAGTAGATTACAACAATATTGAGCAAAGTTTAGCCCATAAAGTAATCCAAAAATAGAATCCCTAGGCAACCCCAACCCAAAGTGCATAGAAATGTCAATCCAAGTTCTTTTAAGAATAGCACGCAAAAGTGTTCCCAAAGTTCTATTGACAACTTCAGTTTGTCCATCTGTTTGAAGATGACAAGTAGTAGATTACAACAATATTGAGCAAAGTTTAGCCCATAAAGTAATCCAAAAATAGAATCCCTCCCCTTCTTAGTCCTAGGCAACCCCAAAATAAAGTCCATAGAAATGTCAATCAAGCCAGCTCTCGCACTCTACTGCACTCTCTGTGCCCTTCAGGGTAGGCGGATGGAAAGACTGAAATCTCTTCAATAAGGTCTCCATCGGCGTCGCGGTAACATCCATCTGTGCACCGGATGTGCTACCCTGCTCTGGCTGTGGTATACGTCTAGGCGGCATAAATCTGATCATAAAACTGATTAGTACACAATCAATATCATCTGTCTCAGCCCTCCTCTGATCATATACCTCTGATCGAGAATCGGTTCTGATTCAGGCTTGGAATGCTGTAAATCAATTCAGATAATACAACAACATATAATAGGGAAAGCAATAAAGCATGCTAGCATCTCAAAAGCAAGGAAGATGACTCGATCTACCCCGCTCATTCTATTCTATCTTAGTCTACAGAACCTACTGCTCTGATACCACCTGTTGTGGGGACCCGGGCTCTAACTCAATTCTTTTGGGATTTAATTGGATCTTTGTTCGAAAATGTGGGTCAAAATTTTGCCTTTAACATTAATTCAAATGTATAAATTAAAGCATAACATGTCTTATATTAAATAACAACATAAGGTACATACATGTCTGTTTAGTAAAATCATACGCTAGTGTTCATATCCCAACTACAACATAAATAGTACAAGTCAATAGGAAAACACTAGAAATCTGCAACGCCCGTGATCTCCACGCTATCGTCAATCTCTCATCTAGCTCGAGACCCAGATCCTGTCCCACCTGTTGCCATGCACACATACAGACACGACAACAGCCGGATAATTCCGGTGAGAACATATCCTAGTATAAAACATGGATGCATGCAATGTAAATATCATATACAAATGCGTAACATAAATCAAGTAACATGAATATAAATCTAAACATGTAGAAGAATACAAATCTGTATTCAACATTTAAATCTTGACTCGACTCTTTTCTAATCTAGGGATCCCGGTGTGAATAAGACGGTCTGTCACCTACCCAACCACTCGGGGCAACGGTACGTCTTATTCCTAGACTTCGGTCAACTCTGTATCGAGGGTCTACACATAGAGCAAATCTACTACTATGCGACGATACACCGAAACGTCTAGTTT
The DNA here is from genome assembly GCF_022965805.1 of Primulina eburnea. Lineage (NCBI taxonomy): Eukaryota > Viridiplantae > Streptophyta > Magnoliopsida > Lamiales > Gesneriaceae > Primulina > Primulina eburnea. Next base: position 53,562 of record NW_027331290.1, read on the forward strand.
TGGCAAATCTGCCAACATCTCCTATCTCAAGACTCGAATATAAATCAATAAACGAAACATTACATAATCAATGTAATAACAATCTAGTATGTGATTTAGGGAAACTCGTATCAAATCTGAATCGAGTTGTGCAATCCCAAGACCACATGAATTATACCTTTCTTGTTGCACCGTTTGTGTCGAACCGAAACTCGAATACCAAGTAGCCAATACAAATCTGAAATGGCATAGTCAAGGTGCACTCTATCAATATACATCTCAGACAACTCAATAAACATAGCTGAATTCGGTTTCAATACAATTTGACGGTGTAACGGCGTAATTCTCGGTACCGGTCAACTCAATCTCAACAAAACAATATATACATAGCCACAACTCATAATCTTCATAATATACTCATCAAAACACAATATAACATGCTCAATTCTTCCAATCAATATCGATATACATGCTGGAAATTCGCAAGGCTCGTATACGGTGTCCGAAAATCATTCTGATAACAAATATACGATGCTCGGTATACCAAGAACACATATTTCTAACAAATCATAATTTCCCCAATACATAGATTTCGAACCATGCTGAAAATAATCAAAACTTACATCCTTGAATAGCAAATAAAGCAAGGAGTTCGAATCTCAACTCGGATTACAATTTGGAAGGCTAGATCTTGCACAATCTTGATTGGAATCCTTAATGAAATTGTAAAAGCTAAGGAGCTCTCGGTCCTTGTTCTGGGAAAATGAGAAATGCAGATTCAGCACACCACATATATATATACCTGCCATGTGTCACTACGAAAATCAAAGGTGGCAATCTCGCATGCAGACCGCGGGTGCGGTGACTCAAGAGTGCGGGTGCGCTGTGCTCTCGGCAGCAATATTATTTTCTGGAATTCTTAGACCGCGGGTGCGGTCTCACACCGCGGGTGCGGTCTTGCTAACACCGCAGGTGCGGTGTCTGTTCGCTCAAATTCACCAATTTCTGTCACCTACACCGCGGGTGCGGTAGTCTTAGCACCGCGGGGGCGGTGTGGCTTCGGCCATGCTTCAAAAATTCCACTCTAAATGTCATGCATTCTCATGGTTTCAAGTCTCACATCGATGACAACGGATAATTCTCGAGCCTTACATTTCTCCCCCTCTTAGACAAGAGTTCGTCCTCGAACTCATAAGCAAATAATCATGCAAGTATATACAAAACTGTAAAGTCGCAACGGGAAGAAAGACTCACATCAAAGGAACAGCTCGGGATGCCTCTGTTTCATCTCAGACTCTGTCTCCCAAGTTGCTTCCTCGATGCCATGACGACTCCACTGAATCTTCACAAGCGGAATGGTCTTGGTTTTAAGTTGTTTCTCTTTCCGGTCCAAAATCTGTATCGGTCGTTCAACATAGCTCAGAGTCTGATCTAACTCGGCTTCGTCAGGTTGAATGACATGAGAATCATCTGGCATATATCTGCGCAACATCGACACATGAAAAACATCGTGAATGCCGGATAATGAAGGAGGAAGAGCAAGTCTGTAAGCTCGATCGCCAACCTTCTCAAGAATCTCATACGGCCCGACGTATCTAGGAGACAATTTTCCTCGCTTGCCAAATCTGACAACGCCTCTGAAAGGTGAAATCTTCAAAAATACTCTGTCTCCCTGCTCAAATACCAACGGTCTACGTCTGACATTGGCGTATTTCGCTTGCCTATCCTGTGCCGTCTTCATTCTCTTCTGAATGATTTTCACTTTTTCGGTCATCTCACGAATCATATCAGGCCCTAACTCGGGTACCTCAGATATATCATCCCAGTACAACGGAGATCTGCACTTCTTTCCGTATAAAGCTTCGAACGGTGCCATCTCTATGCTAGTCTGATAGCTCTTGTTGTATGAAAACTCACACAACAGCAATGAATCTTGCCAACTAGTACCAAAATCTAGTACTACAGCTCTCACCATGTCCTCTAAAGTCTGGATAGTCCGCTCTGACTGTCCATCTGTCTGAGGATGATAAGCAGTGCTCAGGTGTAAAGTCGTACCTAAAGCCTGCTGCAAGCTGTGCCAGAAACGAGAAGTGAATCGTGGATCACGATCTGATACGATCTACTTCGGCACACCGTACAATCTGACGACCTCCCTGACATACAACTTCGCCATCTGATCGTGTCGATATGTCATTCTGTACGGAATAAAACATGCGGATTTGGTCAGTCTGTCTATCACAACCCAAATCGCGTCACAGCCCCGCGAAGATCGAGGTAACTTCGTAACGAAGTCCATGGAAATGTGGTCCCATTTCCATTCAGGAACAGACAAACTCTGAAGTAAACCTCCGGGCTTCTTCCGCTCTGCCTTCACCTGTTGGCAATTCAGACATCTAGACACAAATTCTGCAATATCTGTCTTCATCTGCTTCCACCAGAATTGCGTCTTCAAGTCATTGTACATCTTCCTGCCTCCAGGATGAATGCTGAACCGACTACAATGTGCCTCTGACATAATCTGTCGTCTCAAATCTGAAACATCTGGCACCACTAGACGGTTATTCACATACATAACAGAATCTCTGACCTGATACTCTGAGATATGTCCAGCTCTGACCATATCAACTGATCTCTGAACGCTCGGATCAGTTCTCTGTGCTTCTTTGATCCTCAAAATCAAGTCTGGCTCAATCTGTATCGCAGCAAGTCGCAACGGTCTACTCTCTGTATCAAATGTCAATCCGGACAAGCAACAATCTTCTACTAAATTCGATACACCTAAAGTCGACAAGGAAAGAGCACATACCTTTCGACTCAAGGCGTCTGCCGCTGCATTTGACTTTCCTGGATGGTACTTGATCTCGCAATCAAAATCTTTCAGCAGATCAAGCCATCGTCGCTGCCTCATGTTCAACTCTTACTGAGAAAAGAGATACTTCAAGCTCTTATGATCGGAATAAATCTCAAACTTCTCGCCATACAGATAATGACGCCAGATCTTGAGTGCAAATACAATCGCCGCCAATTCAAGATCATGAATCGGATAGCGGGTCTCGTGTGGCTTCAGCTGTCTTGAGGCGTACGCTATCACATGTCCACGCTGCATAAGAACACATCCCAACCCTCTGTGAGATGCGTCACAATATACAACGAACTCACCTGTACCTGAAGGAATCGTCAAGACAGGCGCACTAGTCAGCCTCTTCTTTAACTCAACAAAACTGCTCTCACACTCTTCTGACCACACAAATGGCATGTTCTTCTGTGTCAACTGGGTAATCGGCTTCGCTATACTGGAGAAGTCTCGAATAAAACGTCGATAATACCCGGCTAGACCCATGAAACTGCGTATCTCTGGCACAGAAGTCGGTCTCGGCCAACTGATAACAGCCTCAACTTTACTCGGATCTACCGCAATACCATCTCCAGATATAATGTGTGGGGACCCGGACGCTAATCAAGTTCTTAATCATCATTGGGACTAATTAATCAATAATAAAACAGGGTCTAAATTTTTTTTAAAATGCGGAACGTAGTGACATACAACATATATACATATCAGTATATAAAATACAAATCCTGTATTTCAACATTTATTCAAACTAGGGTTTAAAACTAAAGTCAAGTGTTTAACCCTACATCTAGTCCAAGTCCGGTGCCACCACTCTAATCACGATCTAGCTCTTCATCTCCTTGACCCTGGATCTGTCCCACCTGTTGTCAAGTACACATACAGACAAGACACCAGCCGGATAACTCCGGTGAGAATATAATCCCCAGTATAAATCAATGAAACATGCAATCATATAAACAATATAAAGCATGTAATCAGGTAACATGAATATGTATCATACTCCGAAACATAAACAAGAATCTACAATACTCGTAGCTACATCATTTAAGACTAGACTCAATCCTAGTCTAGGGATCCCGGTTTCCAGATGTGGTATTCCTATATCGAATTCCGTAAAGGAGGGAACCATAATCTCTATTACTCGATATAACCAGTGCCCCGGTATTCCTATATCGAATTCCGTAATAGAAGAATTGCAACCCCTTTACTCGATATAACCAAATATGGTGTTCCTATATCGAATTCCGTAATCGATTCCATTACTCGATATAACCATACATCCAGTGTCCTGACCTAACCGTCATGGACTGTAGCTCTATCGCTAATATCCTATCTTGAGACATCGTGCAATGTGCCGTGGCGATACCACCACTATCCGGCACTTCTGTCACAAGATAACTAGTCTAATACCTGTCATCTAATTTCAAGAGAACAAGTACATTAATCAATGTAATGCAAATATCCATGCAATAAAATAAAGTATGTGATTTAGGGAAACCCAAGTCTAAACCGACTCAAGTCCATCTCCCAATACCACATTGACTTATACCTTTCTTTGCAGTCTCGGTTTCCTGCTCAGTCGAAGTCCTGAATTCACAGTCTGTCTGGTAATGACAATATGAATAATCTTATGTCAATATACCACTCGAATCAATAACAATCTGATAATTCTTGATTTAATTCAAAATCAACGGCATAACGGTACAATCTCCATATTCCGTCAATACCAAATCACCAGATAACAGTTACAATCCATAACTCATATCCAATACAATCTATAATCAATCCATAATCCAAATCTGTCCGGTATCAACTGATTATAATCAGAAAATCATAACAATTCCATAATCAGTCTATTTCTTAATCTGACTTCGATTCTATGATGTCTACTATGTCAAGAACAACATATATGAGTTCCATTCAATTCTGACAATAGCATAATTTCAAAGCATGTCAAAACGTAGCAAAACTTACGTCCAGTTGTAGCCTACGTTGCTAGGAACTCGGTACCGAAGTCAGAATCAAAATCAGACGGACGGATTGATCGCACGATTGAATTTAAATTCAAATCCCTCGGCTTCCAATTCTTTCTTGTTTCCTTTCTGAAGAATCATATGAATGTATATATATATATATTGCATGTACTAGCTACGTGTCTCCCGTAGGTTTCATGCACAGCCTCTCGCGCATATGCGCGCATGTCTTCGCGCATATGCGCGAGACCCTCGTCCTCGCGCGTGCCGCTCACCTCGCCTCGCGCATATGCGCGCATCGATCAGCGCATGTGCGCGAGGGAACTTTCATCTCGAGGCACCCTACTGCCTTCTTCCTAACGAAAAGCACCGGAGCACCCCAAGGAGATACACTGGGTCTGATATATCCCTTGGACAGAAGATCTTATAACTGTGCTTCCAATTCTTTCAGCTCTATCGGTGCCATCCTATAAGGAGCTCTCGAGATAGGAACAGAACCGGGCATAAGATCTATGCTGAAATCAACCTCTCGAACCGGAGGCAACCCTGGAATCTCTTCAGGAAAAACATCTGCAAACTCGCAAACCACTGGCAGATCTGCCAATGCTGGGCTCGACTTCAGTAGATCTACTGAATATACGAGAAAGCCCTCTGCTCCTCTCTGAGGCAATCTACTCATAGTCAGAGCAGATACTAAGGGAATCCGAGATCTGGAACCCTTGCCGTAGAATTTCCACTCGTCTGTCATTTCGGGTCTGAATCTGACAATCTTGTGGAAACAATCTACCGTGGCCCTGTACTTGGTCAACATGTCTATACCAACTATACAATCAAAATCAGCTAAACCAAGTACTACACAATCAAAATCAATCTCATGCCCTTCAAACTGAAGCATACAGTGTCGAACAGTAGTCACAGATATCAAACCACTTCCCAACGGAGAAGCTATAGACACTACTGTAGAAATCAACTCAACAGGCAATGAATGTCTCAATGCAAAATGTTCAGAGATGAATGTATGAGATGCACCTGTGTAAATCAACACATATGCAGGATAACCGCAAAGAAAACAGCTACCTGCAATGACGTCATCTGGCGCCTCCTGCGCCTGCTCCTCTGTCAGGGCAAAAACACGGGCCTGCTGTCTGGGAGGCTGACTCACGGTCTGACTACCTCCTGGTCTCTGCTGGGTCTTTGTAGAGGGTGGCTGAAAGGAGTGTACAGAAGATGCCTGTCTCTCCATCTGAGGCACTGCAGCAGACGATCCTGCACTCTGGAATCGCTGAGAACTCCTCTGTGGGCACACTCTGGCGAAATGCCCCTGCTGTCTGCAGATGTTGCAGCATCCCAGAACTCCTTGACATTGCTCCGTGGCATGTCGCCCTCCGCACGAACCACAGTATACGCCACTGGAATCTGAACCCTGACCTCTCTGTCGAGATCCACTCGAACTCGATGAACTGCTCCCAGATTTCTTAAACTGTTTGCCCTTAGCCTTCAGAAAGTCCTTCTTGCCACTACCACTAGCTCCACTGTCAAAACGAGGAGGAGGTGGTGGAAACTGTACGGTCGTAAACTGTGGCGGTCTCTGCCCCTGAACACCGTAGGAAGCTCCTCGCTGCCTGATCAAGCCAGCCTCTGCTCCCTTTGCTCGGTTCAGTGCCTCTGAAAAAGTGTTAGGCCGTCCCGTGTTCACCAAAGTAAAAACATCCGGATTCAATCCTTTGATGAACTGATCAGCCACTGCCTCGTCGTTCCCGGCCACATGCGGTGCAAATCGTAGCAATGCAGAAAATTTTGCAACATACTCCTCGATGTTCCACTGACCCTGCCTCAGATTCGCAAATTCAGCTCCCTTATCTTTCCGGTAGGAGACGGGGAAGAAGCGCTGATAGAACTCATCTTTGAAAACTTTCCACGTGATATCAATGCCTCGGTGCTCCAAGGCTCTCTTCGTCGTCAACCACCAGCTCTTTGCGACCTCTTGCATCTGATGCCCTATCAGTTTCACACGTCGCTCATCGGTATATGCCAAAGACTCAAATAACATCTCGATATCATCAAGCCAGCTCTCGCACTCTACTGCACTCTCTGTGCCCTTCAGGGTAGGCGGATGGAAAGACTGAAATCTCTTCAATAAGGTCTCCATCGGCGTCGCGGTAACATCCATCTGTGCACCGGATGTGCTACCCTGCTCTGGCTGTGGTATACGTCTAGGCGGCATAAATCTGATCATAAAACTGATTAGTACACAATCAATATCATCTGTCTCAGCCCTCCTCTGATCATATACCTCTGATCGAGAATCGGTTCTGATTCAGACTTGGAATGCTGTAAATCAATTCAGATAATACAACAACATATAATAGGGAAAGCAATAAAGCATGCTAGCATCTCAAAAGCAAGGAAGATGACTCGATCTACCCCGCTCATTCTATTCTATCTTAGTCTACAGAACCTACTGCTCTGATACCACCTGTTGTGGGGACCCGGGCTCTAACTCAATTCTTTTGGGATTTAATTGGATCTTTGTTCGAAAATGTGGGTCAAAATTTTGCCTTTAACATTAATTCAAATGTATAAATTAAAGCATAACATGTCTTACATTAAATAACAACATAAGGTACATACATGTCTGTTTAGTAAAATCATACGCTAGTGTTCATATCCCAACTACAACATAAATAGTACAAGTCAATAGGAAAACACTAGAAATCTGCAACGCCCGTGATCTCCACGCTATCGTCAATCTCTCATCTAGCTCGAGACCCAGATCCTGTCCCACCTGTTGCCATGCACACATACAGACACGACAACAGCCGGATAATTCCGGTGAGAACATATCCCAGTATAAAACATGGATGCATGCAATGTAAATATCATATACAAATGCGTAACATAAATCAAGTAACATGAATATAAATCTAAACATGTAGAAGAATACAAATCTGTATTCAACATTTAAATCTTGACTCGACTCTTTTCTAATCTAGGGATCCCGGTGTGAATAAGACGGTCTGTCACCTACCCAACCACTCGGGGCAACGGTACGTCTTATTCCTAGACTTCGGTCAACTCTGTATCGAGGGTCTACACATAGAGCAAATCTACTACTATGCGACGATACACCGAAACGTCTAGTTTTGGCAAATCTGCCAACATCTCTTATCTCAAGACTCGAATATAAATCAATAAACGAAACATTACATAATCAATGTAATAACAATCTAGTATGTGATTTAGGGAAACTCGTATCAAATCTGAATCGAGTTGTGCAATCCCAAGACCACATGAATTATACCTTTCTTGTTGCACCGTTTGTGTCGAACCGAAACTCGAATACCAAGTAGCCAATACAAATCTGAAATGGCATAGTCAAGGTGCACTCTATCAATATACATCTCAGACAACTCAATAAACATAGCTGAATTCGGTTTCAATACAATTTGACGGCGTAACGGCGTAATTCTCGGTACCGGTCAACTCAATCTCAACAAAACAATATATACAATAGCCACAACTCATAATCTTCATAATATACTCATCAAAACACAATATAACATGCTCAATTCTTCCAATCAATATCGATATACATGCTGGAAATTCGCAAGGCTCGTATACGGTGTCCGAAAATCATTCTGATAACAAATATACGATGCTCGGTATACCAAGAACACATATTTCTAACAAAATCATAATTTCCCCAATACATAGATTTCGAACCATGCTGAAAATAATCGAAACTTACATCCTTGAATAGCAAATAAAGCAAGGAGTTCGAATCTCAACTCGGATTACAATTTGGAAGGCTAGATCTTGCACAATCTTGATTGGAATCCTTAATGAAATTGTAAAAGCTAAGGAGCTCTCGGTCCTTGTTCTGGGAAAATGAGAAATGCAGATTCAGCACACCACATATATATATATACCTGCCATGTGTCACTACGAAAATCAAAGGTGGCAATCTCGCATGCAGACCACGGGTGCGGTGACTCAAGAGTGCGGGTGCGCTGTGCTCTCGGCAGCAATATTATTTTCTGGAATTCTTAGACCGCGGGTGCAGTCCTTACATGACAGCGGGTGCGGTCTCACACCGCGGGTGCGGTCTTGCTAACACCGCAGGTGCGGAGTCTGTTCGCTCAAATTCACCAATTTCTGTCACCTACACCGCGGGTGCGGTAGTCTTAGCACCGCGGCGGCGGTGTGGCTTCGGCCATGCTTCAAAAATTCCACTCTAAATGTCATGCATTCTCATGGTTTCAAGTCTCACATCGATGACAACGGATAATTCTCGAGCCTTACACTGTTTGAGGATGACAAGTAGTAGATTACAACAATATTGAGCAAAGTTTAGCCCATAAAGTAATCCAAAAATAGAATCCCTCCACTTCTTAGTCCTAGGCAACCTCAAAATAAAGTGCATAGAAATGTCAATCCAAGTTCTTTTAAGAATAGCACGCAAAAGTGTTCCCAAAGTTCTATTTACAACTTCGGTTTGTCCATCCGTTTGAGGATGACAAGTAGTAGATTACAACAATATTGAGCAAAGTTTAGCCCATAAAGTAATCCAAAAATAGAATCCCTCCCCTTCTTAGTCCTAGGCAACCCCAAAATAAAGTCCATAGAAATGTCAATCCATGTTCTTTTTAAGAATAGCACGCAAAAGTGTTCCAAAAGTTCTATTTACAACTTCGGTTTGTCCATCCGTTTGAGGATGATAAGTAGTAGATTACAACAATATTGAGCAAAGTTTAGCCCATAAAGTAATCCAAAAATAGAATCTCTCCCCTTCTTAGTCCTAGGCAACCCCAATATAAAGTCCATAGAAATGTCAATCCAAGTTCTTTTTAAGAATAGCGCGCAAAAGTGTTCCAAAAGTTTTATTGACAACTTCAGTTTGTCCATCTGTTTGAGGATGACAAGTAGTAGATTACAACAATATTGAGCAAAGTTTAGCCCATAAAGTAATCCAAAAATAGAATCCCTCCCCTTCTTAGTCCTAGGCAACCCCAAAATAAAGTGCATAGAAATGTCAATCCAAGTTCTTTTAAGAATAGCACGCAAAAGTGTTCCAAAAGTTCTATTGACAACTTCAGTTTGTCCATATGTTTGAGGATGACAAGTAGTAGATTACAACAATATTGAGCAAAGTTTAGCCCATAAAGTAATCCAAAAATAGAATCCCTCCCCTTCTTAGTCCTAGGCAACCCCAAAATAAAGTGCATAGAAATGTCAATCCAAGTTCTTTTTAAGAATAGCACGCAAAAGTGTTCCCAAATTTCTATTTACAACTTCGGTTTGTCCATCCGTTTGAGGATGACAAGTAGTAGATTACAACAATATTGAGCAAAGTTTAGCCCATAAAGTAATCCAAAAATAGAATCCCTAGGCAACCCCAACCCCAAAATAAAGTGCATAGAAATGTCAATCCAAGTTCTTTTAAGAATAGCACACAAAAGTGTTCCCAAAGTTCTATTGACAACTTCAGTTTGTCCATCTGTTTGAAGATGACAAGTAGTAGATTACAACAATATTGAGCAAAGTTTAGCCCATAAAGTAATCCAAAAATAGAATCCCTCCCCTTCTTAGTCCTAGTCAACCCCAAAATAAAGTGAATAGAAATGTCAATCCAAGTTCTTTTAAAGAATAGCACGCAAAAGTGTTCCAAAAGTTCTATTGACAACTACAGTTTGTCCATCTGTTTGAGGATGACAAGTAGTAGATTATAACAATATTGAGCAAAGTTTAGCCCATAAAGTAATCCAAAAATAGAATCCCTCCCATTCTTAGTCCTAGGCAACCCCAAAATAAAGTCCATAGAAATGTCAATCCAAGTTCTTTTTAAGAATAGCACGCAAAAGTGTTCCCAAAGTTCTATTGACAACTTCAGTTTGTCCATCTGATTGAGGATGACAAGTAGTAGATTACAACAATATTGAGCAAAGTTTAGCCCATAAAGTAATCCAAAAATAGAATCCCTCCTCTTCTTAGTCCTAGGCAACCCCAAAATAAAGTCCATAGAAATGTCAATCCAAGTTCTTTTAAGAATAGCACGCAAAAGTGTTCCGAAAGTTCTATTGACAACTTCAGTTTGTCCATCTGTTTGAGGATGACAAGTAGTAGATTACAACAATATTGAGCAAAGTTTAGCCCATAAAGTAATCCAAAAATAGAATCCCTCCCCTTCTTAGTCCTAGGCAACCCCAAAATAAAGTGCATACATCTGTCAATCCAAGTTCTTTTATTCTTTTTAAGAATAGCACGCAAAAGTGTTCCCCAAGTTCTATTTACAACTTCGGTTTGTCCATCCGTTTGAGGATGACAAGTAGTAGATTACAACAATACTGTTTGAGGATGACAAGTAGTAGATTACAACAATATTGAGCAAAGTTTAGCCCATAAAGTAATCCAAAAATAGAATCCCTCCCCTTCTTAGTCCTAGGCAACCCCAAAATAAAGTGCATAGAAATGTCAATCCAAGTTCTTTTAAGAATAGCACGCAAAAGTGTTCCAAAAGTTCTATTGACAACTTCAGTTTGTCCATAAGTTTGAGGATGACAAGTAGTAGATTACAACAATATTGAGCAAAGTTTAGCCCATAAAGTAATCCAAAAATAGAATCCCTCCCCTTCTTAGTCCTAGGCAACCCGAAAATAAAGTGCATAGAAATGTCAATCCAAGTTCTTTTAAGAATAGCACGCAAAAGTGTTCCCAAAGTTCTATCGAGATTTCAGAATCTGAATCCTCCTATATTTGATGGCTCCGAAGGTAATGAAAAAGCTGAAAGTTGGTTAAGGGCCATGAATAATTTGTTTGATTTGGTGGAATATGATTCCAACCGAAGAGTAAAATTAGTAGTTCTTCAGCTGAGGGACAATGCTGAACGTTGATGGGAGGCTACTGCCAGAGCTTTGCGTGATGCTGGCACAGTTATTACTTGGGATGTTTTCAGTACTCAGTACAGACAAGAGTATTCTCCGCCTTCTTATTATGCTGCCAAATCATCTGCATTTCATAAATTGGTTCAGGGTTGCCTAGGACTAAGAAGGGGAGAGATTACAACAATATTGAGCAAAGTTTAGCCCATAAAGTAATCCAGAAATAGAATCCCTCCCCTTCTTAGTCCTAGGCAACCCCAAAATAAAGTGCATAGAAATGTCAATCCAAGTTCTTTTAAGAATAGCACGCAAAAGTGTTCCCAAAGTTCTATTGACAACTTCAGTTTGTCCATCTGTTTGAGGATGACAAGTAGTAGATTACAACAATATTGAGCAAAGTTTAGCCCATAAAGTAATCCAAAAATAGAATCCCTCCCCTTCTTAGTCCTAGGCAACCCCAAAATAAAGTGCATAGAAATGTCAATCCAAGTTCTTTTAAGAATAGCACGCAAAAGTGTTCCCAAAGTTCTATTGACAACTTCAGTTTGTCCATATGTTTGAGGATGACAAGTAGTAGATTACAACAATATTGAGCAAAGTTTAGCCCATAAAGTAATCCAAAAATAGAATCCCTCCCCTTCTTAGTCCTAGGCAACCCCAAAATAAAGTGCATAGAAATGTCAATCCAAGTTCTTTTTAAGAATAGCACGCAAAAGTGTTCCCAAAGTTCTATTGACAACTTCAGTTTGTCCATATGTTTGAGGATGACAAGTAGTAGATTACAACAATATTGAGCAAAGTTTAGCCCATAAAGTAATCCAAAAATAGAATCCCTCCCCTTCTTAGTCCTAGGCAACCCCAAAATAAAGTGCATAGAAATGTCAATCCAAGTTCTTTTTAAGAATAGCACGCAAAAGTGTTCCCAAATTTCTATTTACAACTTCGGTTTGTCCATCCGTTTGAGGATGACAAGTAGTAGATTACAACAATATTGAGCAAAGTTTAGCCCATAAAGTAATCCAAAAATAGAATCCCTAGGCAACCCCAACCCCAAAATAAAGTGCATAGAAATGTCAATCCAAGTTCTTTTAAGAATAGCACACAAAAGTGTTCCCAAAGTTCTATTGACAACTTCAGTTTGTCCATCTGTTTGAAGATGACAAGTAGTAGATTACAACAATATTGAGCAAAGTTTAGCCCATAAAGTAATCCAAAAATAGAATCCCTCCCCTTCTTAGTCCTAGTCAACCCCAAAATAAAGTGAATAGAAATGTCAATCCAAGTTCTTTTAAAGAATAGCACGCAAAAGTGTTCCAAAAGTTCTATTGACAACTACAGTTTGTCCATCTGTTTGAGGATGACAAGTAGTAGATTATAACAATATTGAGCAAAGTTTAGCCCATAAAGTAATCCAAAAATAGAATCCCTCCCATTCTTAGTCCTAGGCAACCCCAAAATAAAGTCCATAGAAATGTCAATCCAAGTTCTTTTTAAGAATAGCACGCAAAAGTGTTCCCAAAGTTCTATTGACAACTTCAGTTTGTCCATCTGATTGAGGATGACAAGTAGTAGATTACAACAATATTGAGCAAAGTTTAGCCCATAAAGTAATCCAAAAATAGAATCCCTCCTCTTCTTAGTCCTAGGCAACCCCAAAATAAAGTCCATAGAAATGTCAATCCAAGTTCTTTTAAGAATAGCACGCAAAAGTGTTCCGAAAGTTCTATTGACAACTTCAGTTTGTCCATCTGTTTGAGGATGACAAGTAGTAGATTACAACAATATTGAGCAAAGTTTAGCCCATAAAGTAATCCAAAAATAGAATCCCTCCCCTTCTTAGTCCTAGGCAACCCCAAAATAAAGTGCATACATCTGTCAATCCAAGTTCTTTTATTCTTTTTAAGAATAGCACGCAAAAGTGTTCCCCAAGTTCTATTTACAACTTCGGTTTGTCCATCCGTTTGAGGATGACAAGTAGTAGATTACAACAATACTGTTTGAGGATGACAAGTAGTAGATTACAACAATATTGAGCAAAGTTTAGCCCATAAAGTAATCCAAAAATAGAATCCCTCCCCTTCTTAGTCCTAGGCAACCCCAAAATAAAGTGCATAGAAATGTCAATCCAAGTTCTTTTAAGAATAGCACGCAAAAGTGTTCCAAAAGTTCTATTGACAACTTCAGTTTGTCCATAAGTTTGAGGATGACAAGTAGTAGATTACAACAATATTGAGCAAAGTTTAGCCCATAAAGTAATCCAAAAATAGAATCCCTCCCCTTCTTAGTCCTAGGCAACCCGAAAATAAAGTGCATAGAAATGTCAATCCAAGTTCTTTTAAGAATAGCACGCAAAAGTGTTCCCAAAGTTCTATCGAGATTTCAGAATCTGAATCCTCCTATATTTGATGGCTCCGAAGGTAATGAAAAAGCTGAAAGTTGGTTAAGGGCCATGAATAATTTGTTTGATTTGGTGGAATATGATTCCAACCGAAGAGTAAAATTAGTAGTTCTTCAGCTGAGGGACAATGCTGAACGTTGATGGGAGGCTACTGCCAGAGCTTTGCGTGATGCTGGCACAGTTATTACTTGGGATGTTTTCAGTACTCAGTACAGACAAGAGTATTCTCCGCCTTCTTATTATGCTGCCAAATCATCTGCATTTCATAAATTGGTTCAGGGTTGCCTAGGACTAAGAAGGGGAGAGATTACAACAATATTGAGCAAAGTTTAGCCCATAAAGTAATCCAGAAATAGAATCCCTCCCCTTCTTAGTCCTAGGCAACCCCAAAATAAAGTGCATAGAAATGTCAATCCAAGTTCTTTTAAGAATAGCACGCAAAAGTGTTCCCAAAGTTCTATTGACAACTTCAGTTTGTCCATCTGTTTGAGGATGACAAGTAGTAGATTACAACAATATTGAGCAAAGTTTAGCCCATAAAGTAATCCAAAAATAGAATCCCTCCCCTTCTTAGTCCTAGGCAACCCCAAAATAAAGTGCATAGAAATGTCAATCCAAGTTCTTTTAAGAATAGCACGCAAAAGTGTTCCCAAAGTTCTATTGACAACTTCAGTTTGTCCATATGTTTGAGGATGACAAGTAGTAGATTACAACAATATTGAGCAAAGTTTAGCCCATAAAGTAATCCAAAAATAGAATCCCTCCCCTTCTTAGTCCTAGGCAACCCCAAAATAAAGTGCATAGAAATGTCAATCCAAGTTCTTTTTAAGAATAGCACGCAAAAGTGTTCCCAAAGTTCTATTGACAACTTCAGTTTGTCCATCTGTTTGAGGATGACAAGTAGTAGATTACAACAATATTGAGCAAAGTTTAGCCCATAAAGTAATCCAAAAATAGAATCCCTCCCCTTCTTAGTCCTAGGCAACCCCAAAATAAAGTCCATAGAAATGTCAATCCAAGTTCTTTTAAGAATAGCACGGAAAAGTGTTCCGAAAGTTCTATTGACAACTTCAGTTTGTCCATCTGTTTGAGGATGACAAGTAGTAGATTACAACAATATTGAGCAAAGTTTAGCCCATAAAGTAATCCAAAAATAGAATCCCTCCCCTTCTTAGTCCTAGGCAACCCCAAAATAAAGTGCATACATCTGTCAATCCAAGTTCTTTTGTTCTTTTTAAGAATAGCACGCAAAAGTGTTCCCAAAGTTCTATTTACAACTTCGGTTTGTCCATCCGTTTGAGGATGACAAGTAGTAGATTACAACAATACTGTTTGAGGATGACAAGTAGTAGATTACAACAATACTGTTTGAGGATGACAAGTAGTAGATTACAACAATATTGAGCAAAGTTTAGCCCATAAAGTAATCCAAAAATAGAATCCCTCCCCTTCTTAGTCCTAGGCAACCCCAAAATAAAGTGCATAGAAATGTCAATCCAAGTTCTTTTAAGAATAGCACGCAAAAGTGTTCCAAAAGTTCTATTGACAACTTCAGTTTGTCCATCTGTTTGAGGATGACAAGTAGTAGATTACAACAATATTGAGCAAAGTTTAGCCCATAAAGTAATCCAAAAATAGAATCCCTCCCCTTCTTAGTCCTAGGCAACCCTAAAATAAAGTCCATAGAAATGTCAATCCAAGTTCTTTTAAGAATAGCACGCAAAAGTGTTCCGAAAGTTCTATTGACAACTTCAGTTTGTCCATCTGTTTGAGGATGACAAGTAGTAGATTACAACAATATTGAGCAAAGTTTAGCCCATAAAGTAATCCAAAAATAAAATCCCTCCCCTTCTTAGTCCTAGGCAACCCCAAAATAAAGTGCATACATCTGTCAATCCAAGTTCTTTTGTTCTTTTTAAGAATAGCACGCAAAAGTGTTCCCAAAGTTCTATTTACAACTTCGGTTTGTCCATCCGTTTGAGGATGACAAGTAGTAGATTACAACAATACTGTTTGAGGATGACAAGTAGTAGATTACAACAATATTGAGCAAAGTTTAGCCCATAAAGTAATCCAAAAATAGAATCCCTCCCCTTCTTAGTCCTAGGCAACCCCAAAATAAAGTGCATAGAAATATCAATCCAAGTTCTTTTAAGAATAGCACGCAAAAGTGTTCCAAAAGTTCTATTGACAACTTCAGTTTGTCCATATGTTTGAGGATGACAAGTAGTAGATTACAACAATATTGAGCAAAGTTTAGCCCATAAAGTAATCCAAAAATAGAATCCCTCCCCTTCTTAGTCCTAGGCAACCCCAAAATAAAGTGCATAGAAATGTCAATCCAAGTTCTTTTAAGAATAGCACGCAAAAGTGTTCCCAAAGTTCTATCGAGATTTCAGAATCTGAATCCTCCTATCTTTGATGGCTCCGAAGGTAATGAAAAAGCTGAAAGTTGGTTAAGGGCCATGAATAATTGGTTTGATTTGGTGGAATATGATTCCAACCGAAGAGTAAAATTAGTAGTTCTTCAGCTGAGGGACAATGCTGAACGTTGGTGGGAGGCTACTGCCAGAGCTTTGCGTGCTGCTGGCACAGTTATTACTTGGGATGTTTTCAGTACTCAGTACAGACAAGAGTATTCTCCGCCTTCTTATTATGCTGCCAAATCATCTGCATTTCATAAATTGGTTCAGGGTTGCCTAGGACTAAGAAGGGGAGAGATTACAACAATATTGAGCAAAGTTTAGCCCATAAAGTAATCCAAAAATAGAATCCCTCCCCTTCTTAGTCCTAGGCAACCCCAAAATAAAGTGCATAGAAATGTCAATCCAAGTTCTTTTAAGAATAGCACGCAAAAGTGTTCCCAAAGTTCTATTGATAACTTCAGTTTGTCCATCTGTTTGAGGATGACAAGTAGTAGATTACAAAAATTTTGAGCAAAGTTTAGCCCATAAAATAATTCAAAAATAGAATCCCTCCCTTTCTTAGTCCTAGGCAACCCCAAAATAAAGTGCATAGAAATGTCAATCCAAGTTCTTTTAAGAATAGCACGCAAAAGTGTTCCAAAAGTTCTATTGACAACTTCAGTTTGTCCATAAGTTTGAGGATGACAAGTAGTAGATTACAACAATATTGAGCAAAGTTTAGCCCATAAAGTAATCCAAAAATAGAATCCCTCCCCTTCTTAGTCCTAGGCAACCCGAAAATAAAGTGCATAGAAATGTCAATCCAAGTTCTTTTAAGAATAGCACGCAAAAGTGTTCCCAAAGTTCTATCGAGATTTCAGAATCTGAATCCTCCTATCTTTGATGGCTCCGAAGGTAATGAAAAAGCTGAAAGTTGGTTCAGGGCCATGAATAATTTGTTTGATTTGGTGGAATATGATTCCAACCGAAGAGTAAAATTAGTAGTTCTTCAGCTGAGGGACAATGCTGAACGTTGATGGGAGGCTACTGCCAGAGCTTTGCGTGATGCTGGCACAGTTATTACTTGGGATGTTTTCAGTACTCAGTACAGACAAGAGTATTCTCCGCCTTCTTATTATGCTGCCAAATCATCTGCATTTCATAAATTGGTTCAGGGTTGCCTAGGACTAAGAAGGGGAGAGATTACAACAATGTTGAGCAAAGTTTAGCCCATAAAGTAATCCAGAAATAGAATCCCTCCCCTTCTTAGTCCTAGGCAACCCCAAAATAAAGTGCATAGAAATGTCAATCCAAGTTCTTTTAAGAATAGCACGCAAAAGTGTTCCCAAAGTTCTATTGACAACTTCAGTTTGTCCATCTGTTTGAGGATGACAAGTAGTAGATTACAACAATATTGAGCAAAGTTTAGCCCATAAAGTAATCCAAAAATAGAATCCCTCCCCTTCTTAGTCCTAGTCAACCCCAAAATAAAGTGCATAGAAATGTCAATCCAAGTTCTTTTAAAGAATAGCACGCAAAAGTGTTCCAAAAGTTCTATTGACAACTACAGTTTGTCCATCTGTTTGAGGATGACAAGTAGTAGATTACAACAATATTCAACAAAGTTTAGCCCATAAAGTAATCCAAAAATAGAATCCCTCCCCTTTTTAGTCCTAGGCAACCCCAAAATAAAGTGCATAGAAATGTCAATCCAAGTTCTTTTTAAGAATAGCACGCAAAAGTGTTCCCAAGTTCTATTGACAACTTCAGTTTGTCCATCTGATTGAGGATGACAAGTAGTAGATTACAACAATATTGAGCAAAGTTAAGCCCATAAAGTAATCCAAAAACAGAATCCCTCCTCTTCTTAGTCCTAGGCAACCCCAAAATAAAGTCCATAGAAATGTCAATCCAAGTTCTTTTAAGAATAGCACGCTAAAGTGTTCCGAAAGTTCTATTGACAACTTCAGTTTGTCCATCTGTTTGAGGATGACAAGTAGTAGATTACAACAATATTGAGCAAAGTTTAGCCCATAAAGTAATCCAAAAATATAATCCCTCCCCTTCTTAGTCCTAGGAAACCCCAAAATAAAGTGCATACATCTGTCAATCCAAGTTCTTTTATTCTTTTTAAGAATAGCACGCAAAAGTGTTCCCCAAGTTCTATTTACAACTTCGGTTTGTCCATCCGTTTGAGGATGACAAGTAGTAGATTACAACAATACTGTTTGAGGATGACAAGTAGTAGATTACAACAATATTGAGCAAAGTTTAGCCCATAAAGTAATCCAAAAATAGAATCCCTCCCCTTCTTAGTCCTAGGCAACCCCAAAATAAAGTGCATAGAAATGTCAATCCAAGTTCTTTTAAGAATAGCACGCAAAAGTGTTCCAAAAGTTCTATTGACAACTTCAGTTTGTCCATAAGTTTGAGGATGACAAGTAGTAGATTACAACAATATTGAGCAAAGTTTAGCCCATAAAGTAATCCAAAAATAGAATCCCTCCCCTTCTTAGTCCTAGGCAACCCGAAAATAAAGTGCATAGAAATGTCAATCCAAGTTCTTTTAAGAATAGCACGCAAAAGTGTTCCCAAAGTTCTATCGAGATTTCAGAATCTGAATCCTCCTATCTTTGATGGCTCCGAAGGTAATGAAAAAGCTGAAAGTTGGTTAAGGGCCATGAATAATTTGTTTGATTTGGTGGAATATGATTCCAACCGAAGAGTAAAATTAGTAGTTCTTCAGCTGAGGGACAATGCTGAACGTTGATGGGAGGCTACTGCCAGAGCTTTGCGTGATGCTGGCACAGTTATTACTTGGGATGTTTTCAGTACTCAGTACAGACAAGAGTATTCTCCGCCTTCTTATTATGCTGCCAAATCATCTGCATTTCATAAATTGGTTCAGGGTTGCCTAGGACTAAGAAGGGGAGAGATTACAACAATATTGAGCAAAGTTTAGCCCATAAAGTAATCCAGAAATAGAATCCCTCCCCTTCTTAGTCCTAGGCAACCCCAAAATAAAGTGCATAGAAATGTCAATCCAAGTTCTTTTAAGAATAGCACGCAAAAGTGTTCCCAAAGTTCTATTGACAACTTCAGTTGTCCATCTGTTTGAGGATGACAAGTAGTAGATTACAACAATATTGAGCAAAGTTTAGCCCATAAAGTAATCCAAAAATAGAATCCCTCCCCTTCTTAGTCCTAGGCAACCCCAAAATAAAGTGCATAGAAATGTCAATCCAAGTTCTTTTAAGAATAGCACGCAAAAGTGTTCCCAAAGTTCTATTGACAACTTCAGTTTGTCCATATGTTTGAGGATGACAAGTAGTAGATTACAACAATATTGAGCAAAGTTTAGCCCATAAAGTAATCCAAAAATAGAATCCCTCCCCTTCTTAGTCCTAGGCAACCCCAAAATAAAGTGCCATAGAAATGTCAATCCAAGTTCTTTTTAAGAATAGCACGCAAAAGTGTTCCCAAAGTTCTATTGACAACTTCAGTTTGTCCATCTGTTTGAGGATGACAAGTAGTAGATTACAACAATATTGAGCAAAGTTTAGCCCATAAAGTAATCCAAAAATAGAATCCCTCCCCTTCTTAATCCTAGGCAACCCCAAAATAAAGTCCATAGAAATGTCAATCCAAGTTCTTTTAAGAATAGCACGCAAAAGTGTTCCGAAAGTTCTATTGACAACTTCAGTTTGTCCATCTGTTTGAGGATGACAAGTAGTAGATTACAACAATATTGAGCAAAGTTAGCCATAAGTAATCCAAAAATAGAATCCCTCCCCTTCTTAGTCCTAGGCAACCCCAAAATAAAGTGCATACATCTGTCAATCCAAGTTCTTTTGTTCTTTGTAAGAATAGCACCAAACGTGTTCCCAAGTTGGCTAATGTTAAAACTTCGGTTCATCCGGTTGAGGATAACAAGTAAGTATTACATACGTTTGAGGATGACAAGTAGTAGATTACACTTATGGGCTAAACTTTGCTCATATTGTTGTAATCTACTCTTTGTCATCCGCAACAGATGACAAACGAGTTCAATTAGAACTTTGGAAACAACTGTGCGTGCATGTTCATAAAAGAACTTGGATTGACATTTACTATGGCACTTTTTTTGTGGGGTTTGCCTAGGACAGAGAAGGGAGGGAGTCATTTTTGGATTACTTTATGGGCTACACTTTGTCAATATATTGTAATCTCTATTGTCATCGCTCAAACAAATTGGAACAAAACTGAAGTTTGGTCAATAGAACTTGGGAACACTTTGCGGCATTCTTAAAAGAACTGGGATTGACATTTCAAGCACTTTAAATTTTGGGTGTGCCTAGGACTAAGAAGGGAGGGATTCTATTTTGGATTACTTTATGGGCTAAACGGGCTCAATAATGTTGTAATCTACTCCTTGTCATCCTCAAACAGATGGACAACTGAAGTGTCAAAAACTTTTGAAAACTTTTGCGTGCTATCTTAAAAGAACTTGGATTGACATTTCATGGACTGTTATTTTTGGGGTTGCCTAGGACTAAGAAGTGGGGGATTCTATTTTTGGATTACTTTTATGTGCTAAAACTTTGCTCAGTATTGTGTAGAATCGACTACTTGTGCAGCCTCAAACGAGATGGACAACTGGAAGTTGTGCATGAACTTTGGGAACATTTTGCGTGCTATTCTTAAAAAGGAAATTGGATTGATCATCTCGATGCCTTTATTTGGGGGTTGCCTAGGACTAAAAGGGGAGGGATTCTATTTTGGATTTATTTATGGGCAAAACTTTCTCATATGGTTGTAAATACTATTGTCATCCCGCAAAACAGATGGACAAAACTGAAGTTGTCAGAGAACTTTGGGAACACTTTTGCGTGCTATCTAAAAGAAACTGGATGACATTTCTATGGCTTATTTGGGTTCGGTTGCTCTAGGACTAAGAAGGGGAGGGATTCTATTTTTTGGATTACTTTATGGGCAAACTTTTGGCTCAATATTGTTGTAATCTACACTTGTCATCCTCAAACGATGGACAAACGAAGTTGTAAAATAGAACTTTGGAACACTTTTGCGTGCTATTCTTAAAAAGAACTTGATTGACATTTCTATGGACTTTATTTTGGGGTTGCCTAGGACTAAGAAGGGAGGGATTCCTATTTTGGATTACTTATAGATGGGCTAAACTTTGCTCAATATGTTGTAATTACTAACTTGTCATCCTCAAACAGAGGGACAAACTGGAAGTTGTCAATAGAACTTTTGGAACACTTTTGCGTGCTGTTCTTAAAAAGAACTTGGATTAGACATTTCTATGACTTTATTTGTGGGGTTGCCTAGGACTAAGAAGGGGAGGGATTCTATTTTTGGATTACTTTATATGGGCTAACTTTGCTCAATATTGTGTAATCTACTAACTTTTCATCCTCAAAAGATGGAACAAACTGAAATTGTCAAATAGAACTTGGAACACTTTTGCGTGTCTAGTTCTAAAAAAGAAACTGGGAGTGACATTTCTGACTTTATTTTGGGTTGCCTAGGCTAAAAGAAGATGAGGATTGCATTTTCGGATTACTTATGGGCCTAAACTTGCTCATATTGTTGTAATCTCTAACTTGTTCATGCCCTCAAACAGTTTTTAACTTACGGCATCGAGGAGACAACTCGAAGTTGTAAATGAACTTTAGACACTTTTGCGTGCTATTCTTAAAAAGAACTTGATTGACAGTTATGCCTTTATTTGGGTTGCCTAGGACAGAAGGGGAGGGATCTATTTTTGATTACTGGTTATTATGGGCTAAACTTTGCTCAATATGTTGTAACTACTACTTGTCATCCTCAAACGATGGACAAACTGAAGTGGTCAATAGAACTTTGGAACACTTTTGCGTGCTATTCTTAAAAGAACTTGGATTGACATTTCTTAGGACTTATTTTGGGGTTGCCAAGGACTAAGAAGGGGAGGGATTCAAATTTTTGGATTACTTATGGGCTAAACTTTGCTCAATATTGTGTAATCTACTACTGTCATCCTCAAACAGATGGACAAACTGAAGTTGTCAATAAGAACTTTTGGAACACTTTTCGTGCATATTTAAAAGAACTTGGATTTGAATTCTATGCACTGGTTATTTTGGGGGTTGCCTAGGACTAAGAAGGGGAGGGATTCTATTTTTGGATTACTTTATGGGCTAAAACTTTGCTCAATATTGTTAGTAATCTACTGAATTACCTACATTTTCTCCTCAAACAGTATTAGTTGTAATCTACACTTGTCATCTCAAACGGATGGACAAAACCGAAGTGTAAATAGAACTTTGGGAACACTGTTCCGTGCTATTCTAAAAGACAAAGAACTTGGATTGACAATGTATGCACTTTATTTGGGGGTTGCCTAGGACTAAAAGGGGAGGGATCTATTTTCTTTTGGATTACTTATTGGGCTAAACTTTGCTCATGTTTGTTGTAATCTACACTTGTCATCCTCAAACAGATGGACAAACTGAAGTTGTCATAGAACTTTCGGAACACTTTTGCGTGCTATTCTTAAAAGAACTTGGATTGAATTTCTAATGCGACTTTATTTTGGGGTTGCCTAGGACTAAGAAGGGGAGGGATTCATTTTTGGATTACTTTATGGGCTAAACTTATAATGGCATATTGTTGTAATCTACTACTTGTCATCCTCAAACAGATGACAAACTGAAGTTGTCAATAGAACTTTGGAACACTTTTGGCGTGCTATTCTTAAAAAGAACTTGGATTGACATTCTATGCACTTTTATTTTGGGTTGCTAGGACTAAGAAGGGGAGGGAATCATTTTTGGATTACTTTATGGGCTAAACTTTTGCTTGCAAATATGTGTGTAATCTCTACATTGTCATCCTCAACATATACAAACGAAGTGTGTATAGAACTTTGGGAACCCTTTTGCGCTGCTATTTTCTTAAAAAGAACACTGGATTGACATTCTATGCACTTTATTTGGGGTTGCCTAGGACTAAGAAGGGGAGGGATTCTATTTTGGATTACTTTATGGCCTAAACTTTGCTCAATATTGTTGTATCTAATACTGTCATCCTCAAACAGATGGACAACCGGAAGTTGTCAAATAGAACTTTGGGAACACTTTGCGTTGCTATCTTAAAAGAACTTGGATTGACATTTCATCACCTTTATTTTGGGTTGCCTAGGACTAAAAGGGGAGGGATTATATTTGGATTACTTTATGGGCTAAACTTGCTCAATAGTGTTGTATCATACTTTCCCTAAATCTTAAGTTCCATAGGCAACTCCATTTTGAACTTCTTAAAATTGGATGACACTATGCGATTTTTGGGGCAGCGGACGAAGAAGGGTGAAATGACGCTGATTCTGACTTTGGATACTGTAGCTAAACATCGGCCAAGTAACTGTGCACAATCTACCAATTAGCTCGACAAGACTCATAAGTGCTGGCCCGACTAAACTGACAATGACTCTTCGTGAATCATTGGACCAACACGTTTATTCTGGCCTAACTTTCAGCTTTTATGACTTAAGGCACAGAGGAGGTCGATTGAAATGGAGGTGAACACTTTGCTGATCTAAGAACTTGGATTGACTTTTGCACGTATTGGTGCCTAGAATAAAAGGGGAGGATTCTATTTTGGATTACTGTATGGGCTAAACTACTTGCTCAATAGTTGATTGTAATCGACTACTTGTCTCCTCAAAAAACATGGACAAACGTGAGGTGTCAAATAGAAAACTTTGGAACCTTTTGCGTGCTAGTCTAAAAGACTTGGAGTTGACATTTCTATGGCACTTTATTTGGGGTTGCCTAAGGACTAGAAGGAGGAGGGATGTATCTTTTCTGGATTACTTGTTATTATATGAGCTAAACTTTAGCTCCATATTGTTGTATCTCTATTTCCCGTCAGTGACAATGAGTGTCAACTAACTGACAATTTGCTCTATCGAAATGTTACACATGGCACTTAGGGGTATGATAGAGAGATTCTTTGGACTTAGGCAACCATTTCATTGTTATCTCCTTCCTAGGCACCTAACAAAAAGAATGTTGCGATAAGAGGCGAATTACTCTTGTCTGGTCTAGAGTACTGAAAACAATCCCAAGTAATAACGGTGGGCCGCAGTCAACGCAAAGCCTGGCAGTGCACTCCCTCAACGTTCAGCATTGTACCCTCAGCTGAAAGACTAACTAAGTTTTACTCTTGCGGTTGGAATCATATTCCACCAAATCACAAATTATTCAGGCCCTTAACCACTTCAAGCTTTTCATTTACCTTGCGGACATCAAGATAAGGATGATTCAGATCGAAATCTCGATAGAACTGTGGGAACACTTTTGCCGTGCTATTCTTAAAAAGAACTTGGATTGACAATGTCTATGGCACTTTATTTTCGGTGCCTAGACAAGAGAGGGGGGAAGGGGATCTGATTTTTGGAATTACTTTAATGGCAAACTCTTTGCTCAATATGGTGTGTAATCTACTACTTGTCATCCTCAACTGTATGGACAAACTGAAAGTTTGTCAATGAGAACTTTTGGAACACTTTTGCGTGCTAGTCTTAAAAACTTGGATTGACAATGTGTATGCACTTTTATTTTGGGGGTTGCCTAGGACTAAGAAGGGGAGGGATCTATTTTTGGATTACTTTAGGGGCTAAACTTGGCTCAATAATTGTTGTAATACTACTACTTGTCATCCTCAACTATGTTGCATAACTCAAGTGTCATCCGAGAGACACCGGTTGAAGAACGGAAACCGTTTGCCGTGCTATTCGTAAAAGAACTAGCTTTGGATTGACAGATTCTATGGTCACTTATTTTGGGGTTTTCCTTAGGACAGAAGGGGAGGGGATTTGTATTTTGGATTACTTTATATGGGCTAAACTGCTCAATATTGTTGTAGAATCTACTACTTGTCATGCCTCAACAGAATGGGATCAACTAAGTTGGTAATCAGCAACGTGGAAAACCGAGTTTAACTTGGAACACTTTGCGTGCTATTCTTAAAAGAACAACTTGATGTACATGTATCATGACGTTATTTTGGGGTTGCCTAGGACTAAGAGAGGAGGATTCTTTTTGGATTACTTTAAATGGGCTACTTTGCCAATAGTGTTTGTAACTCTACTTGTCATCCTCAACAGATGGGACAAACTGAGTTGTCAATAGAACTGTGGAGACACTTTTGTGCGGTATGTCTTAAAAGACTTGAATTGACATTTCTATGGGACTTTATTTTTGGGGTGTAGCTAGGCTAAAAAGGGGAGGGATGCTATTTTTGGATACTTTATGGGCTAAAACGTTGGCTGAATATTGTTGTAATCTACTACTTGTCATCCGTCAACAATGGACAAAATGATAGTTGTCAATAGAACTTTGGAACACTTTTGCGTGCCGTATCCCTTAAAAAGAACTTGGATTGCATGTTCTATGATTTATTTTGGGGTTGCTAAGGACTAAGAAGGATGGATTCTATTTTTTGGATTACTTAAATGGCTAAACTACTTGCTCAATATGGTTGTAATCTACTACGAGTACTTTGTCATCCTCAACAGTAAGTGT
>NW_027331291.1:0-6975 GCF_022965805.1 Primulina eburnea
AAAAAGGATGAAATTCCACTAAAACCACAAACAAACCCTCAACGTAGCCTTGATCACCACCTACAAACAACATAATCCACAAATAACACCATATCAACTAAATATCCAAGATTACAAGCTAATATCCATAAACCACATAACAACCAACCTAACAACTCTTAATTTAAAACCTTAACAGAATCGCACAAAAGCTTCCCCCAAGCTTCCTAGCACACAAGGAGAACGTCGAACTCAAGTCGAAATTCCAAACAAACGCCTGAATCGAAGATAGGAAAGGAAAGAAATGACTAAAAACCCTTGAATGGAGAGAAATGTCGAGAATGGAGGAGAAAAGAAGGGAAAGTATGGCCAAACCACTCCAAAAAGTAGCTTAAAAACTCGCCCATACACCTTCACCGCGGGTGCACTCCTCTAAGCACCGCGGGTTGCCGCAATGGTTTTGGCCGCCACAAAAATTCTGGAACACAACAGCGCGGGTTGGGTGTCAGGCGACCGCAAGCAGCGCGGGTGCGCGTCTCTACCGCGGGTGCGGTCCCTCAATCACCGCGGGTGCGGTGATGCTACGGCATTCAACCATTCACCCCAAAAACAGCACAATACAACGCGGGGGTACTCCAGTTAAGAGCGCGGGTGCACTCAAGTCACGCCAGCACTATTCCCTGCAACTAAAATCGAAACCGACACTCTGAACGAACAACCAACATCAACTAACACCTCAAGACATAAAACTAACAATACTATAGCCAAAAAATACAACTCTGAACCTCAATCAAATATCCCAAAATAACAAACGAAACTTAAATCGTACCTTACACACGGGCTCGCGCTATTACAATCTCTCCCCCTTCCACTATAGGAATTTACGTCCGCGAACATTGACGTCACGGCACGAACAACTCAGATACTTCTCTCTTATCTCCTCCTGGTTCCCACGTAGCCTCTCTAAACAAATGGTTCCTCCCAAGAACTTTGACATGCCGATCTCTTTGTTCCTCAACACTTAACTGTGCGATCCAGAATCTGAATCGGAATCTCTTGATACGTCAAATTCGGCGTCAATTCCAATGGCTCATGGCGAAGAACATGGAGGGATCTGAACATACTTCCTGAGCATCGATACGTGAAAACATTATGGACTCTGTCAGATCTGGAGGTAGGGCTAATCTGTAAGCTCGATCGCCAACTCTGTCCAATATCTCAAATGGACCCAATAATCTAGGACTCAACTGTCCCTTCTTGCCAAATCGCATACACACCCTTGAGAGGTGCTATCTTCAGAAACACGTGATCGCCACCACCTCGAACTGCAAAGGCCTACGACGAACATCTGCATAGCTCTTCTGTCTGGACTGGGCAGTCTTCATCCTTTCTCTGATAACAGCAACAACATCGGCAGTTGCTGGATCAACTCTGGTCCCAACATCTTCCTCTCACAACCTCGTCCCAATACAAGGGAAGATCTGCACTTCCTGCCATAAGGCCTCATACGGTGCCATGCAATCGTCGCCTGGGTAGCTATTATTATAGTGAACTAACCAAAGGCAACAAAGATCCCAGCTACCTGGAAAGTATAGTACAAGCTCTGAGCATATCCTAAGAATCTGAATGACTCTCTCTGACTGACCATCGCTCTGAGGATGATAGGCTGTACTGATGCTAACCGCGAACCCATGCTCTGTGCAAACTCTTCCAAAACTCTGAAGTAAATCTAGGGTCACGATCAGACACGATCGACACAGGAACACCATGAAGTCTGACAATCTCTGCTATGTAGTCCTTGGCATACTGGTCATCGAATACGTCTGTCTTGACTGAAGAAAGTGCGCTGATTAGTCAATCGATCAACGATAACCCAAAATAGAATTGAAACCTCTCTGCACTCTGGGAAGACCAGTCACGAAATCCATCGTAATATGCTCCCCCTTCCACTGAGGAAACAGCAATGACAACAATGTCCCAGCAGGGTCTCTGGTGCTCAATATTCACCTGCTGACAAGTAGGCACTGAGAAATGAACACGCCAACATCCTTCTTCATACCTGGCCACCAGTAGAGTCGACGAAGATCCTGATACATCTTCGTACTGCCTGGATGAATCGAATACGGCGCGGTATGAGCCTCTGTCAGAATATCTACTACGTAATATCATCGCCAACAGAAACACAAATACGACCTCTGAAGTCACCAAAACCATACACCATTCAAGGCAACTCGAATTAACCTCTAATCTCTGCTCTATCTCTCAACTCTGTCAACTGAACATCAGTCGACGACTCTCTACGAATCCTGTCCGTCAATGAAGATCGAATAACCACGCTGAAAAACGAACAATGGTGCCTGGAATCACCAAGATCAATCTCCTCTCTCTGCAAATCCATCAGCAACGGTCTCTGAATCAAAGAACTCATGAAGCACTCGACTAACGACTCAAAGCATCAGCCACAACATTCGCCTTCCCTGGGTGATAACTGATAGTCACATCGTAATCTTTGACCAGCTCTAACCACCGCTCTCAGGCATATTGAGCTCTCTCTGAGAAAACAATACTTCAAACTCTTGTGGTCTGTGAAATCTCACACTTTTCGCCATACAAGTAGTGTCTCCAAATCTTCAGGGCGAAAACCACAGCTGCCAACTCTAAATCATGCGTCCGGATAATCTTCTCATATCTTCAACTGGCGAGAAGCATAGGCATGACTTACCTCTCTGCATCAACACTGCCCCGAGACCCTTCTTCGACTGCATCGTATAGACCACAAAATCCTCTGAACCACTGGGCAATGCGAGAATAGGAGCTGACGTCAATCCTATCCTTCAACTCCTGAAATCGCTCTGGCAATCTATAGACCACTCGAACTTCACAGTCTTCCTTGTCAAATTGGACAAATGGCAGGGAAATTAGAAAAGTCTGAAATGAACGACGATAAAAACCCGCCAAACCAGGAAACTGCGTACCTCAGAAACAGTCGTAGGAATAGGCCACTTCTGAATCGCCTCATCTTCATCGGATCAACAGCAATGCCATCCCTCGAAACGACATGGCCTAGAAAGAAATCTGATCCAACCAAAACTCACACTTCTTCACACTTGGCAAACAACCTCGCTCTCTCAACAACTGGAGCACAACTCTGAGATGCTCTGAATGAAGCTCTCTGGTCTTAGAATAGATCAAGATATCATCGATGAAGACAATGACAAGCTATCCAAATACGACTTGAACACCCGTTCATCAGGTCCATGAAGCCAGAAGGGGCATTGGTCAAAACAAAAGACATCACGAGAAACTCATAGTGACCATACCTGGTCCGGAATGGCCGTCTTAGGGATATCGGACTCCCTAACCTTCAACTGATAGTAGCCAGACCGAAGATCAATCTTCGAGAAAACATGGCACCCTGGAGTTGGTCAAACAAATCATCAATCCGT
The DNA here is from genome assembly GCF_022965805.1 of Primulina eburnea. Classification (NCBI taxonomy): domain Eukaryota; kingdom Viridiplantae; phylum Streptophyta; class Magnoliopsida; order Lamiales; family Gesneriaceae; genus Primulina; species Primulina eburnea. The sequence continues at coordinate 3,426 of NW_027331291.1, forward strand.
GGCAACGGATACTTGTTCTTGATCGTCACTTTTTAAGCTCCCTATAGTCGACACACAGACGCAAAGAACCATCCTTCTTCTTAACAATAGAACCGGAGCTCCCCAAGGCGAAGAACTCGGACAATAAAACCCTTATCTAGAAGATCCTGCAACTGCTTCTTCAACTCTTTCATCTCAGTAGGAGCCATCCTATACGGAGTCTTAGAAATAGGAACCGTACCTGGAGCAAGATCAATAACAAACTCTACATCTCTATCTGGCGGCAAACCCGGAACATCATCCTCAAACACATCAGCAAACTCCCTCACCACATCAATATCATCAATATTCAACTTAATCAGTCTATCAACATCCACAACAGATGCCAGAAAAACATCACAACCTCTACACAATAGCTCTAGCATCAAGACACAAATAAAAGGAAGGACCACGAAGTCCTGAGCTGGCGAGAACTCCTCCCTGGCATCATCTGCAAAAGTCACCGTCTTAGCAAACGCAATCAATACACAGCACGATAGGTCGACAGCCATCCATCAAGAATAACATCAAGGCACCATCGGGATCACAATCAAATCAGCAAGAGACCTCTCGATCAACAAAACGAACGCGCACGCATACACTATGGAGGTCGGCACAAAACATCTCCCGAAGCAAAACAACACTAAGCTGAAGGGGAATACAGAAGGAACTATACCCAAAGATCTCAAAAACAATTCAGACATAAAAGAATGAGTAGCACCAGTATCAATCAAAGTAGTAGCTACTCTGCCTGAAATTAAAATGGAACTAGAGATTACAGAAGAATTACGATTAATACCTTCCTTAGTCATCGAAAAGATACGACCCTGCACCTTCTCCTGGCTAGCTCCCTTAGGACAATCTCTGGAAATGTGGCCTGGCATGCCACAACGATAGCAAGAACGAGTGCCAAACTACACTCTCCACGATGAGGTCTGCCACACTTGGGACACACAGGATCTCTCAGAATCAGACGGAGCAACTGGCGCTGAGGTGGCCTAGGACTCTGATCCACCTTGCCCTTCCCTTTGAATCGATCTCTGCCACGCTGACCTGAACTCTGGCCTCTCTGAACACTAGCCTGGTGCCTCGCCTGTCTCTCCCTGGCGATATCCTTCTCGTCCTGCTCTGCTAGCAACGCCTTGGACACAATCTCCTTGAAAGTAAAGCCTTGGACATATTGATATCACGCCTGATCTCCGCCTCTAAGGCCTCGAATGAAGTGAGCGCCTTTATCTTTATCACTGGTAGCAATGTACGGAGCAAATAGGCAACCCTCCTCGAACCTGAGAATATACCATCCACATTCGGCTCCCCTGACGAAGCTCCAGAAACTCTGTAACCTTTCTCGCTCGCAAAGCATCAGGAAAGTACTTGTCGTAGAAAGCTCAGTAAACTCAGACCACTTCAATGCCGAGACATCATGCCAACCTTGGTCGCATTCCACCACAAACGTGCAGCTTTAACCAGCATAAAAACAGCATAACTGATACGATCTCTGTCCTCAATGTGGAGATGATCAAAATGCCTCCAAAGCCTTGACCCACTCTACTGCAGCTAAAGGATCGGAGCTGCCTGGAAACTCGGGTGGATCCATCCTCTTAAACGCAAAAAGATAGCATCAGAACCCAACTGCAGCTGGAGCAACCTGCCCTCTACCTTGGCCTCTGCCCTGGCCTGCTCCTTGCAGTCTAAGCAACTGCTGGATCTGCTCACTGTAACCTTAGCCTGCTCCTTCAGTAACTTGCCGAACTCGTCGACACTCTCGAGACGAACTATCTCCCCCCTCTGACACCTTACGCTTAGGAGGCATCCTCTACTCTACAAGCTCACAAGACACCAATCAATACATAACAATAGATAGATGCAAAGAAAACATACCCGGACAGTTGAAAGTAGACGAAGTCATATGCATTGGTCCGAAGAAAATCTCGCTCTGATACCACTAAATGTGACACCCCGATCCTCTTTTAAAATAAATACACAGCGGAAATAAAATTTTCTTTTTAAAATATAACGGAAGGAGTTTCAAATACATTTCTTTAAATATCTTTACAAAATAAATACATGATCATTTAAATGACATAACAAAAACAAAACATCATTCCTATGATCATGCCAAAATCTCCTTCCAACGGTATATGCATATGACCCGACTACAGTCAACGTCCCGAGGCACCACTCTGATCTGCATCACATGAAATAACTGGAATGAGAATAAATCTCAGCAAGTGGAACTCTTATATAACAATGAACAATAACTCTGTAAAACATCTCTTTGAAATCATAAATACCATCAACTCTGAACTGTAAACTCTGAATATCATAACATAGCAATAGCATATAAAATATGATGGTATTTCTCTTTTGCTCTGGGGATTGATATCAATAGTATCTCTGCTCTGGGTGCTCGTATCCCAAATCGATATAAATACCGATAACTCTGAGGGATATAAGCCTATAGGCGATGATCATCTAATATTGCATGCAATCTCTGACTATGTATTTATCAATCCGAAAACATTTGAACTCTGAATAGCATTTAAGGCCGTCCTTTCACATCTCATATTTCTCTTGTATTCCCTTTTAACAATAGTGAGGTATACAATACCTCCAATAGTAATCAATGAAATCAATACATAACAATGGATCAATGGAAGGGAATATCACTTAAAATCTTTAAAACACAATACATATAATATCATGTGAGCAAAAGGAGTGAAATTCCACTTACAAACCACAACAAACACCTCAACTTAGCTCTTGATCACCACCTACAACAAAAATCCACAAATAACACAATATCAACTAAATATCCAAGATTACAAGCTAAATAATCCATAAATCCACATAAACACAACCTAAACAACTTCAATTTACAACCTTAACAGAATCGCACCAAAAGCTTACCCAAGCTTCCTAGCACCAAGGAGAACGTCGAACTCAAGTCGAAATTCCAAACAAACGCCTGAATCGAAGATAGAGGAAAGAAAGAAATGACTAAAAACCCTTGAAATGAGAGAAATGTCGAGAATGGAGGAGAGAAAAGAAAGGGAAAGTATGGCCAACCACTCCAAAAGTAGCTTAAAAACTCGCCCATACCTTCACCGCGGGGTGCACTCCTCTAAGCACCGCGGGTGCGCAATGGTTTCGGCAGCCACAAAAATTCTGGAACACGAACAGCGCGGGTGCGGGCGACGCAAGCAGCGCGGGTGCGGTCTCTACCGCGGGTGCGGTCCCTACATCACCGCGGGTGCGGTGATGCTACGGCATTCCAACTCCAAAACAGCACAGTACACCGCGGGGGCACTCCAGTTAAGACGCGGGTGCACTCAAGTCACGGCCAAGCACTATTCCCATGCAACTAAAATCGAACCGACACTCTGAAACGAACAACCAACATCAACTAACACCTCAAGACAATAAAACTAACAATACTATAGCCCAAAAAATACAACTCTGAACATCTAATCAAATATCCCAAAATAACAAACAAACTTAAATCGTACCGTACACGGGCTCGGCTATTACA
>NW_027331292.1:0-3284 GCF_022965805.1 Primulina eburnea
GAAAAGAGTGTGTACTTTTGATTGCATGATTATCGCTAAACACGACGGCCAAGGTGACGTATTACGGTTCGGTGGACATTCACCTACAAAGCATTCCAGGTATTTTTTGAATATACTAATAATATATTTAAGATTTTGTTGAGTTTAAATATTTTGAAATTGCTTGTTGAGAAAAAAAATGGAAAACTAAAAGTAATAAATATCAAGAATAGTATAGATTGTTTGATCCATATCTGTGTGCACCTATCATTTACTTTTTGGATTGTTGAAAATCTCCAAATGATTATTAACTCTTCGTGTTTTCAATTTTTTAAGCATACATATAGTTGAAAATATGTATGACAAATATGCTCAAAATTTGAGAAAATAGAAAGTTAGTGGATCAATTTTTAGTCTCAGAGATTTCAAAAATATATATTGCATTCATGAACTCCAAACTAATATAAAATATGGTTTAAATAAGCCAGGTGCGAATTCTGAAGGTTAAGATTTAGAGTTCTAAATTCGGCTTGAAATATTGAAATTGAATGTTAGGTAATACTTGTTTATAAATTATCAAAATTATTAATTGCAGAGCAAGTTCTTTGAGACATTTGCTGCTCCTTTCACCAAGAGAGGTCTGTTGCTCAAATTCTTGATTTTGGTCGGAGGCGCCACACTTGCTTATGTCAGCTCCCATGCCACCGGAGACATTCTGCCCATCGCCAACGGCCCTAAACTACCACCCGCCCCCGGGCCTCGTGGGAGAATCTAATGTTGTCTTAGTTCTTCGACTCTTTTTAATCGATCATGTATCATTTCAACAATCTTTTGCAAGTATGCCCAACCTTCTTATTATAATCATACTGTTTGTCACCAAAACTTTGATTTCATGTTCATTCGACCCATGCATGTCGTGGAACAAAATGGGGACGACAAAAAAGTTTATATTTATAGTGACGGAGGAAAATAATATTTAACCAACATTATCTCGAATTTAAATAAAAATCAACATACTTGATATTTAAAATTGATCTAGATCAAGCCGGGTTTGGGCGATGAATAGAATTTATCTATTTAGTTTGTTATCATTATTATTAAATAGAAGATCAAAAGAAAGTAATGGAAAATGTGTTAGTCACACGACAAATAAACTTGTTTAAATGTTTGCTGAAAAAATTGAGGAGATAAATTTTGTTTAAAAATATTTTTAAACCGATAGTTGAGTAACCAGAGTCACCACTAACTGGACCAGCCGCGGCCGCTTACTCGGATAAGAAAAACATCTTCGTGTTCCCCAATCCCCTGTTGGTAGAGCAAATGGGAGCAAGCCAAGGGGTCCGGATGTTAGAGTAAGTGTCCAGTAAGCCAACTTGTGGCTCCGGTTTTATTGACTATGATGTAAAATAATATTTATTTTGATAATATTTTATGATTTTATTCGATTCTGACATTATACTTTTTATGTGTATATATGCAAGGTGTATAGATAAAGTCCATGAATATACAAAAGGTACCATGAGGTCTGCATCGCAACGTAAGATCATGAAACTCATTAGGAAGTGAACTATATATTCTAAACAGGTTCCTACTCGAATCAGCAGCCTAAAACAAGGATAAAGGTCGCTCGAGCTCGAGACTAGCGTCTGTGAGGTAAACGCCATATTTCATTGGCAAGGGCATGGAGATGTCAATTCCCACAGATGTGTGATCATATGATTATGCACTTAACAACCCCCCATCGGATTGTCCAAGTGGTCTTCACTTATCGAGTGGAATAATCCGCAGTAATCACTATAACAAAAACGGCATACGACAACGGATTTTATCCGTTGTCGTAGCCTTTTTAAAACTGTTGTAACTGAAGGTGTTGTTGAAAGTCCGTTCAACGACAACGGTTTTTATCCGTTGTGGTAGGTAGAATTTGCGACGAATTTTGAAAACCGTCCCTAATAATTTTAGCAACGGTTTTATCCCCAACCATCGCTACGTAGCGACGGTTATTAAAACTGTCGCTAACTTAGCGACGGTCTTTATATGCTAACCGTCGCTAATATTAGCGACGGTCTTCTATCATTATTTCCGTCGCTAAAATTTTTCGAAAAATAAAAAAAAATTCTTTTAATAATTTAATAAATCTAAAAGAAACTAAGAAACTAAAATCGTGTAAGAGAAATAAATTTTAAGTGTTATGAAGAAGTGAGAAAAATTTTATGTGTTATGAAGTAGTGAGAAAAATTTTAAGTATTGTGTAAAGTGATAAAAATTGTATAAGAGAGAAAAATTTTATGTGTTATAAAGTAGTGAGAAAAATTTTAAGTGTTGTGTAAAGTGATAAAATTATGTAAAAGAGAAAATTTTTAAATGTTATGAAATAGTGAGAAAAAATTTAAGTGTTGTGTGAACTGATAAAATTGTGTAAGAGAGAAAAAATTTTAAGTATTGTGGGGGAAAATGGAAAGAAAATGGAGATATTTATAGAGAGTTTGCGCGGTGTTTGGTTAAATCGTCGCTAATTTCAAATTAGCGACGGACCATCTAAACCGTTGCTAAAAGTAGCAACGGTTATTACCAAACCATCGCTATATTGAGCGACAGATGTTTTAAAAATGTCGCTAATTTTAAACATGCGACGAATGTACTGAAAACCGTCGCTATCACGCAGTCGCAATATGTAGCGATGGTTGTGAAACACCGTCGCTAATTTGAAATTAGCGACGGGTGGTGACAACCGTCGCTATATTTAGCGATGGTTTTAGAAAAGCCGTCGCTAAATATGGCAAAGTTTGTTTTTAAAAACCGTTGTCGTTTGTCCAAAAAATCACGCTAATAGACAATGGTTTTTAAAAACTGTTGTTGTTTTTAAAAAAAACGCTAATCGACAACTGTTTTGAAAAACCGTTGTCGATTGTATTAAAAATACACGCCAAAAGACAACGGTTCATAAAATCGTTGTCTTTTGCCCTAAAAAAACGTTGAAAGACAATGGTTTTTAGAAAACCGTTGTCGTTGACACCCTAAAAGACAACAATTTTCAAAAATCATTGTCGATTGTCCACAAAAACATGCCAAAAGACAACAGTTCATAAACCGTTGTCTTTTGCCTAAAAAAACGCTGAAAGACAACGGTTTTTAGAAAACCGTTGTCGTTGACCCCCTAAAAGACAACGGTTTTTAGAAAACCGTTGTCAAAACGCACATACGACAACGGTTTTCACTATAATCGTTGTTAAAAACTATACGACAACGGTTTTTCAAAAAAACGTTGTCGTAGGTGCGTTGTCGTTGGGCGTTTTTCTTGTAGT
>NW_027331293.1:0-2592 GCF_022965805.1 Primulina eburnea
CCTCTAAAGCACTACATAAGTGGCACAATTGAGCCACAACTTGGAATCACACGGTTCCAAGAGAATCCGAACTGAGACGGACCGACAGCAAGCTCTCGACTTAAATTGAGACCTCTTTCTTTTCCCTTCTCTTGTATTTAAGTTAATTCTCTTTTTCTTTCGTGTCAGTTTATTTTATTTTCCAGTTGTATTATTTAAAAAAAAAAAATTATTTCGATTCTGGGCAGAAAGTTGGCGCTCGGGCGGTATTTTTATACCGCTCGAGCGCGAAACTTCCCTTGGCATACAGAAAGTTGGCGCTCGGGCGGTAATTTGTTACCGCTCGAGCGCGCCTGCTTACCTCTGACTATTACATTACAGAAGGTTGGCGCTCGAGCGGTAACTTTTTACCGCTCGAGCGGACCGCTTTAATAAGCGAGATCCCCTTTCCCTTCTTCATTCTGCACGAAATTTTTCCCCTTTCACTCATTCAAATCCCTAACTCACTTCCACTCTCCTCTTCATCTTCTTGCAGGGAATCACTCCAACCATACGATTCAAGCATCGTGGGCAAGCGCATCCTGCGGAATTCAAGCGTCATCTTCTCCGATTCCCCCAAAATCTATTCATCCGCTACTATGGCTCCAAAGAAGAAACAAAGAGGTACTTCCGACTCTTCCTCCTCTTCGACTTTTGATAGGCATCGATTTGTTAGTGAGGAAGCGCTGGGCTAGGTATGAGCATGCCAAGATGAATAGAAATCCGATAGTAGAGAGGGGATTCCGAAAAGAATCTGCCGATAGGCACCTAGGAACTCGGATAGAATTGGAACGGCGCGGATGGGAAACTTTTTCCAATCATCCTAAGCGCGGGGTAGTTTCGGTGGTGCGTGAATTTTACGCGAATGCTATGGAGGGGAGAAATGGGACGGTGTTTGTTCGGGGTGTACATGTCCCGTGTGACTCGGCAACTATCAATGCTTTGTTGGAAACGGCGGAGGTCGACAACTCTCGTTTTGAGGCTTTAGCTGCTGACCCGAACTATGACTTGATTATCACCGCGCTATGCCATCCGGGTGCGGGTGCGATGTGGAAACCAGTGGGCGGACCGCCGAGCTGTTTCGATGAGAAATTCTTGACCGTTGACGCTGCCATGTGGTACTTATTTGTGGCCCGACGGATGATGCCGGTCTCGCATAAGAGCGAGGTCCAAAAGGAACGAGCGGTTCTCCTTTTTGCGTTAACTCACGGCTACGACGTGAATGTGGGCACACTTATCCACTCTCAAATCATGTTGTGTGCTCGCAACAGTCACGTCGGTCTGTTCTTCCCGACAATTATCTCCGAGTTGTGTGCCCGTGCGGGAGTTCTATTCCGGGACGACGAGGAGTGGATTCAACCCATGAAGCCGATTTCCATCGAAGACGATAAGCGAAAGTATGCCAAGCGACAGATTGACTTCCCCACTGAGGAGGAAAATTTAGGTGGCTCTAGCGCCGCCGCTCCACGCCGCCGTCCACCACCAAGAAGGAAATAAGCTCCACGTGGCTAAAAGTTGGAGTACAACCGATCATTTTCATTGTGCCAATTGTCAAGATTTTTCGTCTGACTTTCCTCGTCTCCTCATCCTCCAACTTTAGCCTGGAATAGAATTTCATTCCCTTTATTTCGGCTTCCCCCTCCTTACATCTCCCTTTTTTTCTCAAAGTTCTTTTGCAAGAAACTTTGTTATTTCAACAAGTTATCCCAATTTTCACACTGTACTCCCTAGGCTAAGAATATATGACTTTGGATTATAGCTGGTTAGAGTATGATATTTGAATTCAGTGCATTGAAAAGGAGGTATATGTGAAGTTCAAGGCAAATGAATTTCTATTCAAGGTTCCAATCATTTGACTTATTTCCACGTTTTTACATGCTAAATCAACTCATAATGATGTCTTTCAGTTAACCACACAAGACCTTCAAATATCACCATTTTTCCTACAAAATTCTAGTCCCCCACACATTTTGCTCAAAAAGTTCAAAATTTGTACCAAAATCATTTTCACAATCAGAGTATCATTCATGAAGTGACCCAATCAATGCTTTTCAATTCAACATCATCATCATCATCATCATTGGCTCTAAACCATGTTTTCTCACCATAAACACTTCAAATAACAATAAATGCAACGACTTAAAAACCATTAACAAAACACGCAAAACAACCTAACAAAACAATCTACCCCCCCCCCCCTCATACTAGAGTTTTGCAATGCCTCATTGCACAAAACGAAACAAAACTAAGAACAAAAAGAACATGAATGCAAATGCAAGAGGTATGCAATAAAAAGGAAGGGGAAACAGTAACTCCCCTGATCAAGGCTGATCCTCGTCATGTTCCGGCGTCATCGCACTCCCCTTGCTGGTAATATCATACGGACTGGAATGGGGGGGAGTAGCAGAGACGGCGCACTCCCTGGTTCAGTGCCCCCTTGCACAACAGCGAGCGCATCATGGAGTCAATGTGAGACAGATGTCGGTGACATACGAGTTGAATTGACCCTGATACGTTTGGAAAGCGAGATTCCTCACGCCATTCATATTCGGTGTGGAGTTCGCCGTCCGGGGT
>NW_027331294.1:0-8965 GCF_022965805.1 Primulina eburnea
GTAGGGCAGTCTGGAGATCAGGCAGACTCTAGACGTTCGGCGATATCTCAGCTCTGGGGAAGATCACCGCCCCTTTGTAGACGTGGATACCGATCAGGCCGAAGTCTAGGAATAAGACGTACAGCACCTCGATTGGTAGGGTAGGTGACAGCCAGTGACGTCTTATTCACCCCGGGATCCCTAGAGTTATAGATCGAGTCAAGTCTAGACATGATTTGATTAGGAATTCATACTTATATGGATGTGGCTCCTAGATCATGGGACCCATCGTTATTGCTTTCAGTTGTGCTAGCATGTTTTATGATTTAGACTGTTTATATGCATGTTTATCTGATTTGAGCTGCATGCTTAATTTCATAGATCATGAAATATATCGTGTTTATACATGATCGCATGTTTCATGAATTAGTTTGTTTATATACATGCTTACCATGTTTTATACTGGGATTTATTCTCACCGGAGTTATCCGGCTGTTGTCTTGTTTTGTATGTGTGCATGACAACAGGTGGGGCTGGATCAGGGTCGAGATGACGATGAGAGAAGACGAATTAGCGTGGTGATTCCGGACTTGTAGCAGACTTGATTTATTACTTGAATTTATTAATTGAACCTTAGATTTAGGTTGTACAGTGTTGTACTTTTATACGGAAATGTAGTTTTATACAGATATGTATCTTATTAGATGCCATTACCTTCCGCATTTATATTTTAAAAAAGAAAAATTTTTAGACCCTGTTTATCAGAACTGATAATTAAATCCCAACGATGATTAAGAAGATGATTAGCGTCCGGGTCCCCACAGCTATCTTCTTAAGGGACCTGTGTGTGAGTTTGAGCAATTATGGAGACCGAAGCTAGCTTTTCTTCAGTTGATTCACCAGTGTTTGATGGAGATAACTACCACACCTGGGCAGTGCGCATGGAGACATACCTGGAAGCTTTGGATCTCTGGGATGCAGTGGAAGAAGACTATGACATTTCTCTTCTCCCTGACAATCCCACTATGGCACAAATTAAAGCACATAAGGAGAAGAAGACAAAGAAGTCCAAGGCAAAAGCTTGCTTGTTTGCTGCAGTTTCCTCCATGATCTTCACTCGTATCATGTCATTAAAAACGGCTAAGGAGATCTGGGATTATCTCAAAACTGAGTATAAAGGAGATGAAAGAATTTGAGGGATGCAGGTACTGAACCTAGTTCGTGACTTTGAGCTGAAAAAGATGAAGGAGACAAAAACCATAAAGGAGTATTCTGACAGACTACTCAACATAGCAAATCACGTCAAGTTATTGGGCTCTTCTTTGGAAGATTCAAGAATTGTTGAGAAAATCCTTGTAACAATGCCTGAAAGATTTGAGGCTACCATCACTACCTTAGAAAACACGAAGGATCTGTCAAATATTGCTCTGGTAGAACTCCTAAGTGCTTTGCAAGCACAAGAGCAGAGGCGTGTAATGAGGCAAGAAGGAGCCGTCGAAGGAGCTCTACCAGTCAAGCATCAAGATGATGAAAAGAATAGGAGGCCTATAAGTGGACAAAGCTTTGCACCTGGGAACAGAGGCATAACTGGAAATAGAAGATCAGTGGCAAAGAAAGATTACCCTCCATGTCAACATTGTGGCAAGAAAGGTCACCCTCCTTTCAAGTGCTGGAGAAGACCAGATGCAAAGTGCACCAAGTGCAATCAAATGGGACATGAAGCTGTCATTTGCAAAAATAAAAATCAACAGCAAGAAGATGAAGCACAAGTGGCAGATCAAGAAGAAGAAGACCAGCTTTTCGTGGCAACATGTTTCACGAGTCATGAAACAAGTGAAAATTGGCTCATTGATAGTGGCTGCACTAATCATATGACACATGACAAGGAGTTGTTCAAAGAATTGAAGAGCACCGAGTCCAAGAAAGTCAGAATTGGGAACGGTGAATATATTGCAGTCAAAGGAAAGGGCACCGTAGCCATTGCAAGCTGTTCAGGAACCAAGTTGATCACCGATGTTCTCTATGTACCAGATATTGATCAAAACTTGCTCAGTGTTGGTCAATTAATAGAGAAAGGATTCAAAGTAATGTTCATGGAAAAGGCTTGTGTGATAGAGGATGCTACTGGCCAAAAGATGTTTGAAGTTAAGATGACAGGGAGGAGCTTCTCACTCAATCCTATGCAGGAGGAGCAATTAGCTTTTTTAACCAAAGAAAGCCTCTCAATGGTGTGGCACAAGAGGCTCGGGCACTATCACCACCAAGGGTTACTGCAAATGAAGTCCGAAAAGATGGCAATTGATCTTCCAGAATTTGATGATCACATATCAACCTGTAAGGCTTGTCAATTTGGAAAGCAAAACAGAAAGTCATTTCCCAAATCAGCATGGAGAGCCACCTATAAGCTGCAATTAGTCCACACAGATGTTTGTGGACCTCAGAGAACTCCCTCATTAGCAGGTAGTCGATATTATGTTGCTTTTATTGATGATTTCACTAGAATGTGTTGGATCTTTTTCTTAAAATTCAAATCGGAAGTGGCTGGAGTATTGTAACATACCGTACTTTTACTACTTGAAATTTGCGGAAAAATAAAAATTTTTATTCAAATAAAACATCCGTACGGTCGTCACCTAACATACATAAAATATCTTTAAAATAATCCATCACCAAATAAAAGTTTGCTAAAAGAACGCTGTCTCAACTCGTCTCGCATTCAAATCAAAACATCAGAGTATTTTAAAAGTTTGCATAAACATAAACTTGCGGTCCTCGGGTTTAGCCTGCCGCTCAGCCCAAGCCTGCCCCTTGGTCGCCACCTCCTGTCTCCTGCTCATCGTACTCACCTGCATCGATCAAGTCTAGTGAGTCTAAAGACTCAACTCGTATAAGCTGGAAATAACGAGTACTACATAATAAAATCGCATGCTTCTTTAAAATAGGACATACATAACTTTGAATTGAACTTGCATAACCTTCAACTTGAAATAAACTTGAACTTGAACATGCATACTACGACGTGCCATAATCATAAACTTTTCTTAAACATGCTATCATACTTCACATACTTGGCTGCATAATTTTACGTAGAGGATGTTTCAAAGCAAGTGACCCTTAACATGATAAACGCCTGATCAGACTCACCACAGTACTGGGCTGACAGGGACGTATCCACTGCCACCTACATAAGATCCCTGTTCATAATTTAACAGGCCAGTTGATCCACGTTCATAATTTAACGCTTCACAACCACGATCTAACCCGTTCATAATTTAACGGGCGGATTGGTCCCCGTTCATAATTTAACGCTTTCCAATCCTTAACTTTCTTTGGTCACAAGGCAATTAGCATACCTCAAACTTAAAACATTTCCTTTGCACATCATACATACTTACTTGACGTTGAGGGATTCGTTGGACTTCGATCGGGGCCGTTGCTGCACATACTAACATGAAATCACATACTTAACTTGCACCCCTTAGACGTAGAAATCATACTACTCTCAAGTTCGATCATTACTTAGGACGTTCTAAAATTTCCCATGACACGACCTTGGCAAAACCATGACATCAAAACCGTGCTAAAATATTTTTCCCAAAATATACAAGACACGGACCCCGTGCCCAGGTCCGGCACCAGGTCCGTGTAGGTACTGTAAAATGTGTGTGCAGAAAAGGGAAGACACGGACCCCGTTCTTTGGTCCGTGTAGGGGTCCGGGTAGACTCTGGAGAAAGACATTGAAAGGGAGGAGGGGCACGGACCCCGTGTCAGGGTCCGGGTGGACATCCGTGTAGGCACTGGAAAAATACACTAGGTGAAACCCAGAGGCACGGACCTCGTGCCCTCATCCGTGTAAGGGTCCGTGTTGTCTCGCAAAATTGACACTGAAGGAATAACAAATGCACGGACCCCGTGCCCGGGTCCGTGTTAGGGTCCGTGTGCCTACTGTATGTTGATACCTGCGAGAAAACTTATGCACATGCCTATCCTCCCAATTGCAACTCAGTGGCACAATGTTTAACACCTTATGACCCTTCTTAGGACACCATAATATTGCATCAAAACTTGTACAAACACCTCAAACACAACGTGCACTATACTACACAATGCAACACCCATTATGCAATTAACATCGATCACTTTCCTACGACTTTAACTAATTCAAACGCCTAACCCCAACGTCCCAAAACCTTAAAGAAATACACCAAACCTCAATACTAACATACCCATATGCAGCAACGATCGCCCGTCGGTTTCCAACGAAGCCTGCAACACTGAAACTTCAAGAAATATCAATATCATAACTTTTCTAAAACGCAGTTTGAGCAGTCCCACGAAAAACACCATAACTCACTCAATATTTGGCCAAAAATTTCGAACCATATATCAAATCGAAGGTATCGAAAAGTTCTACGTTTTTGCCGTTGAAAGTTTTCCCAAAATATGAACAGAAAAATCGCAGTTTTGACATGAACAGTAAAAACGAGTTTTAGATCTAAAAAATTTTCCTTCGAAATTGATCCGATTCATGATCCGCTCAAACTACTATCATCATACATAACTTTTACGCATAAAAACAACGCAATACAATATATGACTTGATCGATACAGCAAGAACAGATTATACGTGCCTTTATGATGATAACGTTACCGAAAGACGACACCGAAGCGGAGATGGAGCGAGGCTTGAACCGGGACGAACGTGGCACCGTTTTCTTGCAATAAAATTCACCGAAATCTTGCTGGAAAAGCCTAGGGGAGGGGCGGCTGCTATAAGAGCATAGAACCCTAGTTTTCTCTCTTAAAAATCTGAAAATAAAAGTGTGTGTGTGTGTTGTGTGTTTTACGTTTCTAGTGTGTGTAGAGTGTGTGTGTGCGTGTGTTTGGGAAATAGATTAGGGGGGTGATTATCTAATTATTAATTAACAATGCTAATCAAGGTGCTAAAAACAAGATATACCAATTAAAAGTTAACACACACTATTATAATCAAACTCCTTGTTAGAATAATAACACACAACTTTTAAAAGTTCTAAACTCTTAATTTGCTAAATACATCATAATGCTTTAAAATATTAAAACTTAATAACTTATTAAAAATGCCTCATCCTCAACTTAAAATGAAAATACCACATTTTTAAATTGCCAATAATCGTCCCCGGTCTTTTCCTCTATCCCGCCTCGAATGCTCGCCTGAAACATGAAACTCAAAAGACATTTTATCGTGCATCACATAAACATATTTAAATTTAAAATAATGCATTTAAATAAATCATGCATCCCTAAAACTCATTTAAAATTAATTTAAATGATTTAATAATTAAATGAATACATGGGTTATACGTGTATTAGATTTGGGCACTACAAGTATTCTCGAAGTTCAAGAAGATTGTGCAAAATCAAAGTGGCAACCAAATTCAAATATTGAGGACTGATAATGGCAAGGAGTATACCTCAGAAAATTTCAATGCATTTTGTGAAGAAGTTGGCATTGTGCATCAATTAACAGCTCCCTATACTCCGCAACAAAATGGAGTTAGTGAAAGGAGAAACAAATACATCTTAGAAATGACTAGATGTATGTTGCATGAAAAAAATCTACCCAAACAATTTTGGGCAGAGGTAGCTCACACTGCCGTGTTCTTGCAGAATAGGTTGCCAACAAAAGCAGTCAAGGATCAGACACCTTATGAGGCTTGGTATGATCATAAACCATCTCTAAGTTTTCTCAAAGTATTTGGTTGTTTGTGCTTCACTCATGTTCCACAAGTCAAGAGAGACAAGTTAGACAAAAGAGCACTTCCAGGCATATTTATTGGCTATAGCACGGTTGCGAAAGCTTATAAAATTTGCCAACCACAAACTGAGAAAATTGTTATAAGCAGAGATGTTCATTTCGTGGAAGATGAAGAGTGGAACTGGGATGAGGCAAAGAAAAATGGCCAAACTGTAACAGATCTACAGCTTAAGTTTTTAGTTTCAAGCACTGATGAAAATTGGCAAAATGAGATGATGGATGATGCTCCTGTAAGAGGTACTAGATCACACACTGACATTTATGCAAGGTGCAATATACCCGTGTGTGAACCTGCAGATTATGAATCAGCAATGAAAGACAAGAGTTGGATGGCTGCAATGAAAGAGGAGTTGTCCATGATTGAGAAAAACAAAACATGGGAGTTGGTTGATCGACCCCAAAATAGGAAGGTGATTGGAGTTAAGTGGGTGTACATAACCAAGCTTAATGCAGATGGCTCAATCAACAAGCATAAAGCAAGACTTGTGGTGAAAGGCTATGCTCAAGTTTTTGGTGTGGATTACTCAGACACCTTCGCACCAGTTGCTCGTTTGGACACAATAAGGCTTTTTCTTGCTATAGCTGCTCAAATGAATTGGAGAGTGTATCAGCTTGATGTAAAATCAACATTCTTAAATGGCATTTTACAGGAAGAAATTTATGTTGAGCGGCCTGAAGGCTTTGAGAAAAAGGAAAAGGGGGACAAGGTATGTCTCCTCAAAAAGGCTCTTTATGGGTTAAAACAAGCCCCAAGAGCTTGGTACAGCAAGATAGATGAACATTTTCTGAGCTTAGGTTTTAAAAAAAACCTGTCTGAGACCACTCTTTATGTCAAACATCAAAGTAATGATGTTTTGATAGTCTCTCTTTATGTCGATGATCTTTTGCTGATAGGAAATAATGCACAACTGGTTGAGGACTTCAAACAAGAAATGATGAAAGTTTTTGAGATGACAGATCTTGGGTTGATGACCTTCTTCCTTGGAATGGAAATTAAGCAGGCAGAGCATGAAGTCTTCATCTGTCAGAAGAAGTATGCCAAGGAGATTTTGAAGAAATTCAAGCTTGAAGAATGCAAGGAAGCAAGCACTCCTATGAATCAAAAGAAGAAGCTGTGTAAGGAAGATGGAGCTGATAAAGTTGATGAAGGAGATTTCAGAAGTTTGATTGGTTGTTTGATGTATCTTACAGCAACACGTCCTGATATTTTAAATGCTGTAAATATCTTATCTAGGTTTATGCATTGTGCAAGTGAATTACATTTCAGGGCTGCCAAAAGAGTGATTCGGTATGTCAAAGGTACAAGTGATTTCGGTGTTAAATTCACAAGAAGTAAGGAGTTCAATCTGGTTGGCTTCTCAGATAGTGACTGGGGAGGTTCCATTGATGATATGAGGAGTACCTCAGGCTATTGTTTTACTCTTGGATCTAGTATTTTCTCATGGAGTTCGAAGAAGCAAGAAACCATAGCTCAATCCACTGCTGAATCAGAATTTGTTGCTGCAACAGCTGCTGTCAATCAAGCTTTGTGGCTGAGGAAGATTTTAATGGATCTCAATCTGGAGCAGAAAGAAAGCACTGAGATTTTTGTTGACAACCAAGCTACCATTGCCATTTCCCATAACCCTGTGTTTCATGGGAAAACTAAACATTTCAACATCAAGTTATTTTTTCTAAGAGAAGTGCAGAAAGAAGAATTTGTGACTTTGGTTTTTTGCAAATCAGAAGATCAGTTAGCAGATTTGCTTACAAAACCACTTCCAGTAAACAAGCTTGAGTTTCTAAGGCAGAAACTTGGTATTTGCAGCTCCTAAAGCAAGGAGGAGTGTTGGAATAAATGCTTAGGACTGCTGAACAAGTCCAAGTTTGATTGAGTCAAGATTGTTCCTCATTCTTAGGAATTGGTTGGGGTGTGCTGTTGATTTTTTCATGGCCTTTTTTAGGATTAGTTTGTTAGTGATTTGTTATTTAAATTGTGATGCATTTCAACGTAAAAGTATTCTGTTTTCCCTTCAATAAACAACAGCTCATCTTAGTAATCTCTCTTCTTTCTTATTTTAATTACCAACAAAATGGAACCCGAAAGTATCAGACTTTGGACTTGCCAAACTATTGGGTTCCGAGAAAGGCCATGTTACCACACGCGTGATTGGAACTTTTGGGTTCGTCCTTTTCTGGTATTTAGTAGGTGCTTCTCCATTGAATAAAAGCACATCATATACTTTTCGGTTAATTTTCACATATATGTCTCCCCTGACTACGCAAGCACGGGTATGCTCAACGAGGGAAATGATGTATACAGCTTCGGAGTTCTACTCATGGAATTGATTACTGAGAGGAGTCCAATAGACTATTCAAGACCTCCTGGAGAGGTTCTTTCTATGCTAACTTTTTCCAACCCATCAAACTCACGCAATGCAAAGTAATTGCACTAATACACTCTTTCTTTCAATTTCAGATGAACTTGGTAGAATAGTTCAAAGGAATGATAGGGAGTCGTCGTGGCGAAGAGTCGGTGGACCCCTTGATTAAAGTTCCTCCTCCTCCAAGATCTTTGAAGAGACTACTATTAGTTTGCCTTCGCTGGACAGATATGGATGCCAGCAAACGTCCAAAGATGGGGCAAATTGCACACATGCTTGAGGCTGATGAATTTCCTTACTCTGCGGTGAGCATTATTCTCTGCAACACATTTTCTTGCATTTTAGTCACTTCTCTACCAACGTGCTACAAATTATTTTTGGATTAAACTGTTGCATCACTAACATGGTTATGTTGCTTATACAATCAGATAAATCACGGCATAAAAGAATTTGTATTATAGAGAAGCAGTATCATCTTACTATGAATATTAAGCTTTTAACACATCATTTTAGAATTAAATGGTTTAAATGTGTTGTTTTCTATTGTGTAGTGCATCTAGTTTTTCAGAAAAATATGCTGACCAACAACATTTTCTCCTTTGTGAAAACTAATAAAAATCTGAAACACAAATTAAGATATTTGAAACAGAAGTCTGGAACACTTTTCGTGTGGTGAAATATTGGTATGTCTGAGTTAGAATAAATCTTCTCGAGTAGTAAAGTAATTGTTTTACAGGAGCCATGCTCTGTCCGCGATATGCATCCCTGAAGGGAAATGATATTGTCGAGTTTAATAGAATTATAGAATTAAATTATTTCCCTAAC
>NW_027331295.1:0-25076 GCF_022965805.1 Primulina eburnea
TCCCTAGGTATCCATGATAGTGCCTGCA
The DNA here is from genome assembly GCF_022965805.1 of Primulina eburnea. Lineage (NCBI taxonomy): Eukaryota > Viridiplantae > Streptophyta > Magnoliopsida > Lamiales > Gesneriaceae > Primulina > Primulina eburnea. The sequence goes on from NW_027331295.1 coordinate 29, forward strand.
AGAACCATTCAATTATGGTTAGCGCACAGTACGGTCCCTTCAACTCATATATCCCGATCGATTCGACAACCATTGGTTATCGAGAGTTGTCAATGAATCGATACTATGTGTCATGTCGTAGTTGCATCGATGGTGTAATCTATGAAACACCTTTCATAATTACAACCATACTCTGGCCAGAGATTTCGATCTACATACACATGATACACACATAGGATATCCATACCCGAAGGTAAGCAGTGAATCCCCGACTACAATGCATCGACTCCTATGTGTTTCGACAGAACACCCAACCTTGCCACCTGATGACCCCATAAGAGTCGGTAAACAAGTCAAGTGTAATTCTAGCACATAGAGTCTCAATGTTGTCCCGGGTCATAAGGACTAATTCTGTACAACCATAAACTAGGACATTTCCACTCGATAAGTGAGAACCACTTGAAAGTCCTTTTATGGAGGGTGTTCAGTGCTCTCTACAAGGAGCACCTATCTGCATGTTCGGACATCACAATGTCCCCTACCATGAAACATGGTACTCACATCGCAGATACTAGTCTCGAACTCTAGCGGCCTATATCCTTCTTAGTGGCGGCTGAATCGACTAGGAACCGTTTAGAATATACAGTATTACAAATATGAGTTTCATGATACTCATCATATGAGCATCTCATATTCTTTCTACTATTTGTATATTCAAGGGCTTTATCTATGCAGCTAGCATGGGTATACAGATAAAGATTTGCCAAAATAATAATTTCAAATATTATTAAAATAAAGATTGCTTATACATAGAGTTTCATTGTGAACACTCGGCCAACACTTGGCTCGACGGGCACCTACTCTAACAATCTCCCACTTGCACTAGAGCCAACTACCCATATGCATAAAACCATTGATTCGCGATGCTTGTCGAATAATGGTCCAGGTAAAGGCTTAGCTAGTGGATCAACAACATAATCTGCGGAGCCGACTTTGTCAATAGACACTACTCTTCTTTCCACAATCTCTCCGAGGATGTGGTACTTTCTCAATACGAGTTTGGATTCTGATGAGACCTTGGCTCCTTTGCTTGAGCTATAGCTCCCGTGTTGTCACACAACACCGGGATAGGAGCAACTCCATTAGGAATGACGTCCAACTCTTAGACGAAATTCCTTATCCAAACAGCCTCCCTTGCTGCATCTGATGCAGCAATGTATTCGGCGCCTCTGTGCTGGAATCCGTAATATTGTCTTGCTTGGAACTCTTCCAAAAGACAGCAGCACTTTGAGCATGAATACAAACCTAGAGGTTGACTTCGAGTTATCGATATCGCTTTGGAAGCTAGAGTCGGTATAGCCTTCCAATTTCAGTTCTCTACCCCCATAGACCAAGAACAACTTATTGGTCCTTCTCAACAACTTGAGGATGTCTTTCACAGCTTTCTAGTTGTGGAAGACCGGGGTTCGATTGATATCTTTTCACTACACATAGTGAAAACGCCACGTCAGAACATGTAGATATCATCCCATACATGATATTACCAATTGCCGAAGCATACGGAATGCGTGTCATCGTCACTATCTCTGCATCAGTCTCAGGAGACAGACTTGGATAGGGACACGCCATGACACATTGGTAGATGTCCTCTCAAGGACGCATCCATCGAGAACCGCTTCACGATGGTATCATGTATGTGGACTGGGTGAGACCAAGTCATCTTTTCGATCTATCTCAATAGATCTGTATCCCAATACAAAAGATGCTTCACCCAAGTCCTTCATCGAGAACTTACTCGCTAACCATATCTTTGTTGATTGCAACATTCCTACATCATTCCCAAAGATTAGAATGTCATCAACATAAAGCACCAGGAATGTCACAACACTCCCACTGACCTTCTTATACACATAGGGTCCCTCATGATTCACAGTAAATCAAACTATTTGATTGTACTGTCGAATCTGAGGTTCCAACTCCTAGATGCCTGCTTTAGATCATAAATAGATCTCTGAAGTTTGCATACCATATGCTCACTTCCGATAGATGTAAACCCTTCAGGTTTAGACATGTAAATAACTTTCTTAAAATCCCCATTTAAGAAAGTTTGTCTTGACATCCATCTGCCATATCTCATAGTCATACTATGCAGCTATGGCTAATAAAATCCTTATGGACTTGAACATTGCGATTGGGAAAAGGTTTCCTCAAAGTCAACTCCTTGTCTTTGAGTACATCCTTTTGCCACCAATCGCGCCTTGAAGGTCAACACCTTCCCATCCTCCCCAAGTCCCTGTGGGAACAGTTCCCACAGGTGGATCCACAAGATCCTACACTTGGTTCGAATGCATGGAATTCATCTCAGATTCCATTGCTTCAAGCCACTTGGATGAATCGGCATCAGATAACGCTTCCTTGAAGGTCCATGGATCACATCCATGGTTAGGCTCATCATGGCCTTCTTCAAGAAGCTGACCATACCTCATAGGTGGTCTCGAGACTTTCTCTTATCTGCTAGGAGCTTGTATCTCCTCTCTTGGCTCATCGGGTGTGGGTTCTATAATTGTGGGTTTCTCTCGAACTCCTTCGAGTTCTATCATCTGCCTTTTTCTATCCAATAGAAAATCCCTTTCCAAAAAGGTTGCATTCCTAGAAACAAACACTTTGTTTCTTGGGGATGATAGAAATGATATCCAACTTAATTCCTTGGATATCCCACAAAGTAACATAAAATGGATCAACAATCCAATTTATCTCCCACTTACCTGCTTCACATAAGCAGGGCTCCCCATATTCTAAGATAAGAATATTTGGGAGGCTTACCCATCCATATCTCATATGGTGTCTGCCTTTGAATGGACATTTAATGGAATATCTTTTAATTTTAAGTTAAGAGATCGTTTTCAAGTTCTCAAGTACCAATTAAACATTCATTCTTGTAAATGTTGCAAACACCTTTGCTAAATAAACAAGAATATCCATCTTTATTACAATAGAAATGGAAATAATGTTTTTTCATCAAAAAGGTACAAACAAACATCTCTTAATTAACTTAAAACTATTGTTCAACAATAAGTAAACATCTCTTAAGGTCTTGGCAGCAACTCTTGCTCCATTGCCCATCCTCAAGAAGGTCACACCTTCCTTAAGCTTCCTACTTCTTCCCATCACCTGTAACCCATTACAGAGATGTGAGTCACAACCGGTATCTAATACCCAAGAAGTAGAGTTAATTAAAATGTTTACTTAAATTTAGAACATACCGTTTCCAGAACACTTCTGGGCAAGATATTCTTTGCAATTTCGCCTCCAATGTCCAGGCTTCTTGCAGTGATGACAAACATCACCAGTCTTGTCAGCCTTAACTGGTCTGGCTGCCACAACGGGATTCGGAGATTGCCTCAACAAGGGCTCGTTCTTCTCGGGACGTTGGAAAGAACGCTTCTTTCCATTCCCATGTGGATCAATCTTCGTACCAGATGAAGAACCCACATAAAGAACCGACTTCTCTTTCTTGATAGTGGACTCAAAGGTAACAAGCATGTTTACCAACTCCTCAAGGGTCGGTTCCATCTTGTTCATGTTGAAGTTCACCACAAAGGATCAAATGAGCTAGGCAGCGATAACAGCAACACGTCTGTGGTCAACTCCGAAGGCAAGATCAAATCCATGCCAACGAGCTTGTCCACGAGCCCGATCACCTTTAAGCCATGCTCATGGACCGAAGCCCCATCTCGCATGCGCAAAGTGATCAGCTCCTTGACGGTAGCATGCCTTAGAGGTCGTGTTTGCTCACCAAAGAGCTCTTTGAGATGCAAATGAATGTCAGCAGCACTCTTTGCACCCTCAAAACGCCTCTGAAGCTCATCGTTCATAGAAGTCAGCATATAACACCTGGCTATCAAGTCATGGTCACACCATTCCTTGTAAGCCTGCAATTCCTCAGGATTGCAGTCAGTCGGAGCCTCAACAGGGGACGACTGAGTTAGTGTATATGTTACCCTTTCCGAATTCAAGACGATTTTTAGGTTTCTTAGCCAAGTGAGGTAATTAGGTCCGGTTAACATGTGTTTGTCGAGTATTGCAGATATCGCATTGCGAATCGAAGACATTGTCAAAATTTGTACTGAAAAGTAAAACAGATAAATGTTGATGACTATTTAAAATATTTGGTAAGATATAAAGTATGGACTTTAACTTTATAAATATTTACTCCCACTGTTTTGACATTTTTCACTACCCTCTAGTGAAAACGGGAAACTCCTTTCCTCAGTAGGTACGTAAGGTCCAATTAGCGAATTATGATCCCGAATAATATCAGCCAATCACAATTCCTAAAAGGTAGTTTCCAATTGCATCACAATACAACCCTTAACGTAAACTTTTGTCTCACGTTTGATTAGGACCCAATAATATGACGTCGTTCATCTTCACGTGTCAAGCCTTACCCATCGATGTTGAACCTTAATGGACGGTCGCCATGAGTTCCCTCAATAATATGAGCCGAAATCATGGGAGTTCCACGTAGTTCACATCACCATGTCAATGGATGTCACAGCTTTCCGGCACCCAGGGCCCCCCCAATAATATGAGCCGAGCCCCGAGTACGGGTAGCGTTCATCATGCACCCATTGTCGATGGAAGACAAGGAAATTATAAACAAATTTATAATTCCCCTTTTCGGGCTTGATATTAATTTTGAATCTTATTCAAAATGAGGGTTTTTAATTTTGAAAGGTCTCATCATTAATTTTATTTTAAAAGCTCGCCATGTTTGATCGTATGTTTGCCGGATTCATGCAACTTTGTTATTATAATAATAATAACGCACATACTCATTATTTATAACATATCATGCATATATCATAAATAGAAAACAATACAAGGATGATCAATCGCCCCAAAACTAATGGCCCGTGTGAGCCAAACACGGGCCTAGGTCCAATCCTAGGGTAAATGCACGGGATGCAATGCAACTAAATTATTACATTAGCATCCAATATTACATGTCTTCGATCTTCATAATCACCAAGGCCACCATCTTCCAATCTTGATCTTCCCCTATTCTAATATTTACAAATAAATATCCATGGCACATAGGGATACATCTCATGGGGTGGGAACGGGCCATAAACCAAGCCCACTTTAAAAATTGATAATTATTACAATCATACAACACAAATATCCTAGCATACACCTAGCAAATTGGGCTTGAGCTTTTGATCATCCTTCATGCATAATATCACATATCATACACCATCAATTAATTATCACTATAATTAATTGATCCAATATTATATATCTTGATCCAATCACTAACCGCCACGATTATAAACTAAATTAACAAAGTATACAAACACCTTTGTCTACTTTCCAATTAATTTATTTATAACCGAATTTCTTATAAATCACAATTTACTATAAATAATTAAAGTCCAACTTCAATTATTTATTTTATGAGAAAGATTTGCAACTTTTGTAATTTTAAACTTAAGGGCCCAAAAACTTATTTTTCACCAAAAACAATTTGGCCCATTTAAAATTCACAAATATGTTGACCATCTAATGGCCCAACAACTCAAGGCCCATGACACTTTGATATTCCAAAACACTTTTGGAAACCCTAGTCGTCATCGCCGTCGCCGGAGTTCCGTCGCCGGATTCCGGCCAACATTCCGGCCAACATGCAAAAATTTTTTTTTTATTAAACTTTAGGGGCTGTTCGGGCAGCCCCTCGGGCTGCCCTTGCTGCCCGAAATGGGCAGCCCTCGGGCAGCCCGAGCTGCCCGAAACGGGCAGCAACATGCTGCCCGAAATTCCCCACAAGAAGGCCTCGTTTTTGTTGCAAATTTTCATCTCAAACGGTTAGAAATCGCCCTCAATATAATATCTTGTATATGTTGCACAAAAACTAGTAACCTTAGCTCTTGATACCACTTGAAAGGGATCGATATACGGTGTTCAAAATCGCAACGGAAGCACAAAATATTTTATTAATCATGAAAACCGAAATTTTTCAAGAATATTTATCAAAAATGAACACCATGTACTAGTTGTGCAAACATATACAAAAATCTCAACTTTCAAGTTTAGGGTGTTGAGAAAATTTTACCTATCAACTTTAAAAGTTGATTGTGGCTCCAACTTTGTTGACTAGCAACAAAGCTCTTGAATGGAAGATGAATCTACAAGCTCTCCTCCAAATCCTTGAAGCTTTCCTTCAAATTAGGCCCACCACCAACTAGGTAGATCCCCTCACAATTTGCACTAGAAAAATGTGAGGATTTTTCAAAGAGAAGTGTAGTGTTTCTCAACAAATTGAAGAACACACAAGAAGAGAAAAATGGAGAGAAATTGGGAGGAGAATTTTCGGCCAAGTTGCTTGGAATGGAGGAGGGAAGAGTTCTCTTGGGGTTGCAAAAAGTTGATACAAAAAGTTGCATGCCAACCATTATTTTAATCAAAAGTATTCCCCAACTCTTCACCTCCCATGCATGCATACAATATAGTTTTTAATCAAATTAAAAACTTTGGACTAAAATTTAATTATCTCAACCATATTTGAGACTAATTAAACATTACTTGAATTTACCCAAGTCCCACTAGTTTAAATAATTATTTTAATTGAGCTCTACAAGACTCAATATTATTTAATTAATCCAACACTTGAATTAATTTAATTATTTGGGCTCTACTAGGCCCACTAGTGTTTAATTAATTCAACACTTGAATTAATTTAATTTAGTCCATAATAATGTATATGAAAATCACAATTTTCAATTACATTAATCTCTTGGCCAAATTTTAATTTAGGAACACTTCCATAAATCAAAATTTACATTTCTCTTATAGAAGTCATACTTCTATTTTTCTTTACACTTATAAACACATTTATAAGCCGTTCAACACATTGAACTATTTTTCTCCTTTATAGAAGTCATACTTCTAATTTTTCCTTACGCTTATAAACTCCTTTATAAGCCGTTCAACACATTGAACTATTTTTACTTCTCATCGGGATTTACAAAGCTAGTACTTGTGTGGCCCTCAATGGTTCATTGATACAACTAGCCGTGGGTTCACATCTCCATGTGATTCGGACTAAACATGTCCTTATTCGAGCATACCCGAATTGCTCCATTCTTACTTATCAACACCTTGATAATAAGAACGTCAGAACTCAAGTCTGATAGTACCCAACCAATCACGTTAAACGCCTAGCAGCATCGCTTACGTGATTCCCTAGGTATCACATGATAGTGCCTGCAAGAACCATTCAATTATGGTTAGCGCACAGTACGGTCCCTTCAACTCATATATCCCGATCGATTCGACAACCATTGGTTTATCGAGAGTTGTCAATGAATCGATACTATGTGTCATGTCGTAGTTGCATCGATGGTGTAATCTATGAAACACCTTTCATAATTACAACCATACTCTGGCCAGAGATTTCGATCTACATACACATGATAACACATAGGATATCCATACCCGAAGGTAAGCAGTGAATCCCCGACTACAATGCATCGACTCCTATGTGTTTCGACAGAACACCCAACCTTGCCACCTGATGACCCCATAAGAGTCGGTAAACAAGTCAAAGTGTAATTCTAGCACATAGAGTCTCAATGTTGTCCCGGGTCATAAGGACTAATTCTGTACAACCATAAACTAGGACATTTCCACTCGATAAGTGAGAACCACTTGGAAAGTCCTTTTATGGAGGGTTGTTCAGTGCACTCTACAAGGAGCACCTATCTGCATGTTCGGACATCACAATGTCCCCTACCAATGAAGCATGGTACTCACATCGCAGATACTAGTCTCGAACTCTAGCGGCCTATATCCTTCTTAGTGGCGGCTGAATCGACTAGGAACCGTTTAGAATATACAGTATTACAAATATGAGTTTCATGATACTCATCATATGAGCATCTCATATTCTTTCTACTATTTGTATATTCAAGGGCTTTATCTATGCAGCTAGCATGGGTATACAGATAAAGATTTGCCAAAATAATAATTTCAAATATTATTAAAATAAAGATTGCTTATACATAGAGTTTCATTGTGAACACTCGGCCAACACTTGGCTCGACGGGCACCTACTCTAACAATTATATGTATTGTGTTTTAAAGATTTTAAAGTGATATTCCCTTCCATTGATCCATTGTTATGTATTGATTTCATTGATGATCTATTGGAGGTATTGTATACCTCACTATTGTTAAAAGGGAATACAAGAGAAAATATGAGATTGTGAAAGGACGGCCTTAAATGCTATTCAGAGTTCAAATGTTTTCGGATTGATAAATACATAGTCAGAGATTGCATGCAATATTAGATGATCATCGCCTATAGGCTTATATCCCTCAGAGTTATCGGTATTTATATCGATTTGGGATACGAGCACCCCAGAGCAGAGATACTATTGATATCAATCCCCAGATCAAAAGAGAAATACCATCATATTTTTATGCTATTGCTATGTTATTGATATTCAGAGTTTACAGTTCAGAGTTGATGGTATTTATGATTTCAAAGAGATGTTTTACAGAGTTATTGTTCATTGTTATATAAGAGTTCCACTTGCTGAGATTTATTCTCATTCCAGTTATTTTCATGTGATGCAGATCAGAGTGGTGCCTCGGGACGTTGACTGTAGATCGGGGGTCATATGCATACACCGTTGGAAGGAGGATTTTGGCATGATCATAGGAATGATGTTTTGTTTTTGTTATGTCATTTAAATGATCATGTATTTATTTTGTAAAGATATTTAAAGAAATGTATTTTGAAACTCCTTCCGTATATTTTAAAGAGAAAATTTTATTTCCGCTGCGTATTTTATTTTAAAAGAGGATCGGGGTGTCACACAAGTTTAGCCCATAAAGTCTTCCAAAAGTAACTCAAGAATTTCACATCGCGACCAGAAACAATAGTCCTAGGCATGCCATGCAACCTAGCGACTTCTCTAAAGAACAAATCCGCCATGTTTGAAGCATCATCGGATTTTATGACAAGCTATAAAATGTGCCATCTTAGAGAATCTATCCACAACAACAAAAATAGAATCCCTCCCCTTCTTAGTCCTAGGCAACCCCAAAATAAAGTCCATAGAAATGTCAATCCAAGTTCTTTTTAAGAATAGCACGCAAAAGTGTTCTCAAAGTTCTATTGAGAACTTCAGTTTGTCCATCCGTTTGAGGATGACAAGTAGTAGAAAACAACAATTTTGTGCCAAGTTTAGCTCATAAAGTCTTCCAAAAGTAACTCAAGAATTTAACATCACAACCAGAAACAATAGTCCTAGGCATGCCATGCAACCTAGCGACTTCTCTAAAGAACAAATCCGCCATGTTTGAATCATCATCGGATTTTATGACAAGCTATAAAATGTGCCATCTTAGAGAATCAATCCACAACAACAAAAAAAGAATCCCTCCCCTTCTTAGTCCTAGGCAACCCCAAAATAAAGTCCATAGACATGTCAATCCAAGTTCTTTTTAAAAATAGCACGCAAAAGTGTTCCCAAAGTTCTATTGACAACTTCAGTTTGTCCATCCGTTTGAGGATGACAAGTAGTAGAAAACAACAATTTTGTGCCAAGTTTAGCCCATAAAGTCTTCCAAAAGTAACTCAAGAATTTAACATCGCGACAAGAAACAAAAGTCCTAGGCATGCCATGAAACCTAACGACTTCTCTAAAGAACAAATCCGCAATGTTTGAAGCGTAATCGGCTTTATGACAAGCTATAAAATGTGCCATCTTAGAGAATCAATCCACAACAACAAAAATAGAATCCCTCCCCTTCTTAGTCCTAGGCAACCCCAAAATAAAGTCCATAGAAATGTCAATCCAAGTTCTTTTTAAGAATAGCACGCAAAAGTGTTCCCAAAGTTCTATTGACAACTTCAGTTTGTCCATCCGTTTGAGGATGACAAGTAGTAGAAAACAACAATTTTGTGCCAAGTTTAGCCCATAAAGTCTTCCAAAAGTAACTCAAGAATTTAACATCGCGACAAGAAACAATAGTCCTAGGCATGCCATGCAACCTAACGACTTCTCTAAAGAACAAATCCGCAATCTTTGAAGCATCATCGGTTTTATGACAAGCTATAAAATGTGCCATCTTAGAGAATCAATCCACAACAACAAAAATAGAATCCCTCCCCTTCTTAGTCCTAGGCAACCCCAAAATAAAGTCCATAGAAATGTCAATCCAAGTTCTTTTTAAGAATAGCACGCAAAAGTGTTCCCAAAGTTCTATTGACAACTTCAGTTTGTCCATCCGTTTGAGGATGACACGTAGTAGAAAACAACAATTTTGTGCCAAGTTTAGCCCATAAAGTCTTCCAAAAGTAACTCAAGAATTTAACATCGCGACCAGAAACAATAGTCCTAGGCATGCCATGCAACCGAGCGACTTCTCTAAAGAACAAATCCGCAATGTTTGAAGCATCATCGGTTTTATGAAAAACTATAAAATGTGCCATCTTAGAAAATCTATCCACAACAACAAAAACAGAATCCCTCCCCTTCTTAGTCCTAGGCAACCCCAAAATAAAGTCCATAGAAATGTCAATCCAAGTTCTTTTTAAGAATAGCACGCAAAAGTGTTCCCAAAGTTCTATTGACCACTTCAGTTTGTCCATACGTTTGAAGATGACAAGCAGTAGAAAACAACAATTTTGTGCCAAGTTTAGCCCATAAAGTCTTCCAAAAGTAACTCAAGAATTTAACATCGCGACCAGAAACAATAGTCCTAGGCATGCCATGCAACCTAGCGACTTCTCTAAAGAACAAATCCGCAATGTTTGAAGCATCATCGGATTTTATGACAAGCTATAAAATGTGCCATCTTAGAGAATCTATCCACAACAACAAAAATAGAATCCCTCCCCTTCTTAGTCCTAGGCAACCCCAAAATAAAGTCCATAGAAATGTCAATCCAAGTTCTTTTTAAGAATAGCACGCAAAAGTGTTCCCAAAGTTCTATTGACAACTTCAGTTTGTCCATCCGTTTGAGGATGACAAGTAGTAGAAAACAACAATTTTGTGCCAAGTTTAGCCCATAAAGTCTTCCAAAAGTAACTCAAGAATTTAACATCGCGACCAGAAACAATAGTCCTAGGCATGCCATGCAACCGAGCGACTTCTCTAAAGAACAAATCCGCAATGTTTGAAGCATCATCTGTTTTATGACAAACTATAAAATGTGCCATCATAGAAAATCTATCCACAACAACAAAAACAGAATCCCTCCCCTTCTTAGTCCTAGGCAACCCCAAAATAAAGTCCATAGAAATGTCAATCCAAGTTCTTTTTAAGAATAGCACGCAAAAGTGTTCCCAAAGTTCTATTGCAACTTCAGTTTGTCCATCCGTTTGAGGATGACAAGTAGTAGAAAACAACAATTTTGTGCCAAGTTTAGCCCATAAAGTCTTCCAAAAGTAACTCAAGAATTTAACATCGCGACCAGAAACAATAGTCCCAGGCATGCCATGCAACCTAGCGACTTCTCTAAAGAACAAATCCGCCATGTTTGAAGCATCATCGGTTTTATGACAAGCTATAAAATGTGCCATCTTAGAGAATCTATCCACAACAACAAAAATAGAATCCCTCCCCTTCTTAGTCCTAGGCAACCCAAAATAAAGTCCATAGAAATGTCAATCCAAGTTCTTTTTAAGAATAGCACGCAAAAGTGTTCCCAAAGTTCTATTGACAACTTCAGTTTGTCCATCCGTTTGAGGATGACAAGTAGTATAAAACAACAATTTTGTGCCAAGTTTAGCCCATAAAGTCTTCCAAAAATAACTCAAGAATTTAACATCGCGACCAGAAACAATAGTCCTAGGCATGTCAAGCAACCTAACGACTTCTCTAAAGAACAAATCCGCAATGTTTGAAGCATCATCGGTTTTATGACAAGCTATAAAACGTGCCATCTTAGAGAATCAATCCACAACAACAAAAATAGAATCCCTCCCCTTCTTAATCCTAGGCAACCCCAAAATAAAGTCCATAGAAGTGTCAATCCAAGTTCTTTTTAAGAATAGCACGCAAAAGTGTTCCCAAAGTTCTATTGACAACTTCAGTTTGTCCATCCGTTTGAGGAAGACAAGTAGTAGAAAACAACAATTTTGTGCCAAGTTTAGCTCATAAAGTCTTCCAAAAGTAACTCAAGAATTTAACATCGCGACCAGAAACAATAGTCCTAGGCATGCCATGCAACCTAGCGACTTCTCTAAAGAACAAATCCGCCATGTTTGAAGCATCATCGGATTTTATGACAAGCTATAAAATGTGCCATCTTAGAGAATCAATCCACAACAACAAAAATAGAATCCCTCCCCTTCTTAGTCCTAGGAAACCCCAAAATAAAGTCCATAGAAATGTCAATCCAAGTTCTTTTTAAGAATAGCACGCAAAAGTGTTCCCAAAGTTCTATAGAAAAACTTCAGTTTGTCCATCCGTTTGAGGATGACAAGTAGTAGAAAACAACAATTTTGTGCCAAGTTTAGCCCATAAAGTCTTCCAAAAGTAACTCAAGAATTTAACATCGCGACAAGAAACAATAGTCCTAGGCATGCCATGCAACCTAGCGACTTCTCTACAGAACAAATCCGCCATGTTTCAAGCATCATCGGATTTTATGACAAGCTATAAAATGTGCCATCTTAGAGAATCTATCCACAACAACAAAAATAGAATCTCTCCCCTTCTTAGTCCTAGGCAACCCCAAAATTAAGTCCATAGAAATGTCAATCCAAGTTCTTTTTAAGAATAGCACGCAAAAGTGTTCCCAAAGTTCTATTGACAACTTCAGTTTGTCCATCCGTTTGAGGATGACAAGTAGTAGAAAACAACAATTTTGTGCCAAGTTTAGCCCATAAAGTCTACCAAAAGTAACTCAAGAATTTAACATCGCGACGAGAAACAATAGTCCTAGGCATGTCATGCAACCTAGCGACTTCTCTAAAGAACAAATCCGCCATGTTTGAAGCATGATCGGATTTTATGACAAGCTATAAAATGTGCCATCTTAGAGAATCAATCCACAACAACAAAAATAGAATCCCTCCCCTTCTTAGTCCTAGGCAACCCCAAAATAAAGTCCATAGAAATGTCAATCCAAGTTCTTTTTAAGAATAGCACGCAAAAGTGTTCCCAAAGTTCTATTGACAACTTCAGTTTGTCCATCCGTTTGAGGATGACAAGCAGTAGAAAACAACAATTTTGTGCCAAGTTTAGCCCATAAAGTCTTCCAAAAGTAACTCAAGAATTTAACATCGCGACCAGAAACAATAGTCCTAGGCATGCCATGCAACCTAGCGACTTCTCTAAAGAACAAATCCGCCATGTTTGAAGCATCATCGGATTTTATGACAAGCTATAAAATGTGCCATCTTAGAGAATCTATCCACAACAACAAAATAGAATCCCTCCCCTTCTTAGTCCAAGGCAACCCCAAAATAAAGTCCATAGAAATGTCAATCCAAGTTCTTTTTAAGAATAGCACGCAAAAGTGTTCTCAAAGTTCTATTGACTACTTCAGTTTGTCCATCCGTTTGAGGATGACAAGTAGTAGAAAACAACAATTTTGTGCCAAGTTTAGCCCATAAAGTCTACCAAAAGTAACTCAAGAATTTAACATCGCGACGAGAAACAATAGTCCTAGGCATGTCATGCAACCTAGCGACTTCTCTAAAGAACAAATCCGCCATGTTTGAAGCATGATCGGATTTTATGACAAGCTATAAAATGTGCCATCTGAGAGAATCAATCCACAACAACAAAAATAGAATCCCTCCCCTTCTTAGTCCTAGGAAACCCCAAAATAAAGTCCATAGAAATGTCAATCCAAGTTCTTTTTAAGAATAGCACGCAAAAGTGTTCCCAAAATTCTATTGACAACTTCAGTTTGTCCATCCGTTTGAGGATGACAAGTAAACAACAATTTTGTGCCAAGTTTAGCCCATAAAGTCTTCCAAAAGTAACTCAAGAATTTCACTTCGCGACCAGAAACAATAGTCCTAGGCATGCCATGCAACATAGCGACTTCTCTAAAGAACAAATCCGCCATGTTTGAAGCATCATCGGATTTTATGACAAGCTATAAAATGTGCCATCTTAGAGAATCTATCCACAACAACAAAAATAGAATCCCTCCCCTTCTTAGTCCTAGGCAACCCCAAAATAAAGTCAATAGAAATGTCAATCCAAGTTCTTTTTAAGAATAGCACGCAAAAGTGTTCTCAAAGTTCTATTGACAACTTCAGTTTGTCCATCCGTTTGAGGATGACAAGTAGTAGAAAACAACAATTTTGTGCCAAGTTTAGCCCATAAAGTCTTCCAAACGTAACTCAAGAATTTAACATCGCGACCAGTACAATAGTCCTAGGCATGCCATGCAACCTTACGACTTCTCTAAAGAACAAATCCGCAATGTTTGAAGCATCATCGGTTTTATGACAAGCTATAAAATGTGCCATCTTAGAGAATCTATCCACAACAACAAAAATAGAATCCCTCCCCTTCTTAGTCCTAGGCAACCCCAAAATAAAGTACATAGAAATGTCAATCCAAGTTCTTTTTAAGAATAGCACGCAAAAGTGTTCCCAAAGTTCTATTGACAACTTCAGTTTGTCCATCCGTTTGAGGATGACAAGCAGTAGAAAACAATAATTTTGTGCCAAGTTTAGCCCATAAAGTCTTCCAAAAGTAACTCAAGAATTTAACATCGCGACCAGAAACAATAGTCCTAGGCATGCCATGCAACCTAGCGACTTCTCTAAAGAACAAATCCGCCATGTTTGAAGCATCATCGGATTTTATGACAAGCTATAAATGTGCCATCTTAGAGAATCTATCCACAACAACAAAAATAGAATCCCTCCTCTTCTTAGTCCAAGGCAACCCCAAAATAAAGTCCATAGAAATGTCAATCCAAGTTCTTTTTAAGAATAGCACGCAAAAGTGTTCTCAAAGTTCTATTGACTACTTCAGTTTGTCCATCCGTTTGAGGATGACAAGTAGTAGAAAACAACAATTTTGTGCCAAGTTTAGCCCATAAAGTCTACCAAAAGTAACTCAAGAATTTAACATCGCGACGAGAAACAATAGTCCTAGGCATGTCATGCAACCTAGCGACTTCTCTAAAGAACAAATCTGCCATGTTTGAAGCATGATCGGATTTTATGACAAGCTATAAAATGTGCCATCTGAGAGAATCAATCCACAACAACAAAAATAGAATCCCTCCCCTTCTTAGTCCTAGGAAACCCCAAAATAAAGTCCATAGAAATGTCAATCCAAGTTCTTTTTAAGAATAGCACGCAAAAGTGTTCCCAAAGTTCTATTGACAACTTCAGTTTGTCCATCCGTTTGAGGATGACAAGTAAACAACAATTTTGTGCCAAGTTTAGCCCATAAAGTCTTCCAAAAGTAACTCAAGAATTTCACTTCGCGACCAGAAACAATAGTCCTAGGCATGCCATGCAACATAGCGACTTCTCTAAAGAACAAATCCGCCATGTTTGAAGCATCATCGGATTTTATGACAAGCTATAAAATGTGCCATCTTAGAGAATCTATCCACAACAACAAAAATAGAATCCCTCCCCTTCTTAGTCCTAGGCAACCCCAAAATAAAGTCAATAGAAATGTCAATCCAAGTTCTTTTTAAGAATAGCACGCAAAAGTGTTCTCAAAGTTCTATTGACAACTTCAGTTTGTCCATCCGTTTGAGGATGACAAGTAGTAGAAAACAACAATTTTGTGCCAAGTTTAGCCCATAAAGTCTTCCAAACGTAACTCAAGAATTTAACATCGCGACCAGTACAATAGTCCTAGGCATGCCATGCAACCTTACGACTTCTCTAAAGAACAAATCCGCAATGTTTGAAGCATCATCGGTTTTATGACAAGCTATAAAATGTGCCATCTTAGAGAATCTATCCACAACAACAAAAATAGAATCCCTCCCCTTCTTAGTCCTAGGCAACCCCAAAATAAAGTACATAGAAATGTCAATCCAAGTTCTTTTTAAGAATAGCACGCAAAAGTGTTCCCAAAGTTCTATTGACAACTTCAGTTTGTCCATCCGTTTGAGGATGACAAGTAGTAGAAAACAACAATTTTGTGCCAAGTTTATCCCATAAAGTCTACCAAAAGTAACTCAAGAATTTAACATCGCGACTAGAAACAATAGTCCTAGGTATGTCATGCAACCTAGCGACTTCTCTAAAGAACAAATCCGCCATGTTTGAATCATCATCGGATTTTTGACAAGCTATAAAATGTGCCATCTTAGAGAATCAATCCACAACAACAAAAAAAGAATCCCTCCCCTTCTTAGTCCTAGGCAACCCCAAAATAAAGTCCATAGAAATGTCAATCCAAGTTCTTTTTAAGAATAGCACGCAAAAGTGTTCCCAAAGTTCTATTGACAACTTCAGTTTGTCCATCCGTTTGAGGATGACAAGTAGTAGAAAACAACAATTTTGTGCCAAGTTTAGCCCATAAAGTCTTCCAAAAGTAACTCAAGAATTTAACATCGCGACAAGAAACAATAGTCCTAGGCATGCCATGCAACCTAACGACTTCTCTAAAGAACAAATCCGCAATGTTTGAAGCATCATCGGTTTTATGACAAGCTATAAAATGTGCCATCTTAGAGAATCAATCCACAACAACAAAAATAGAATCCCTCCCCTTCTTAGTCCTAGGCAACCCCAAAATAAAGTCCATAGAAATGTCAATCCAAGTTCTTTTTAAGAATAGCACGCAAAAGTGTTCCCAAAGTTCTATTGACAACTTCAGTTTGTCCATCCGTTTGAGGATGACAAGTAAACAACAATTTTGTGCCAAGTTTAGCCCATAAAGTCTTCCAAAAGTAACTCAAGAATTTCACTATCGCGACCAGAAACAATAGTCCTAGGCATGCCATGCAACATAGCGACTTCTCTAAAGAACAAATCCGCCATGTTTGAAGCATCATCGGATTTTATGACAAGCTATAAAATGTGCCATCTTAGAGAATCTATCCACAACAACAAAAATAGAATCCCTCCCCTTCTTAGTCCAAGGCAACCCCAAAATAAAGTCCATAGAATGTCAATCCAAGTTCTTTTTAAGAATAGCACGCAAAAGTGTTCTCAAAGTTCTATTGACTACTTCAGTTTGTCCATCCGTTTGAGGATGACAAGTAGTAGAAAACAACAATTTTGTGCCAAGTTTAGCCCATAAGTCTACCAAAAGTAACTCAAGAATTTAACATCGCGACGAGAAACAATAGTCCTAGGCATGTCATGCAACCCTAGCGACTTCTCTAAAGAACAAATCCGCCATGTTTGAAGCATGATCGGATTTTATGACAAGCTATAAAATGTGCCATCTGAGAGAATCATCCACAACAACAAAAATAGAATCCCTCCCCTTCTTAGTCCTAGGAAACCCCAAAATAAAGTCCATAGAAATGTCAATCCAAGTTCTTTTTAAGAATAGCACGCAAAAGTGTTCCCAAAGTTCTATTGACAACTTCAGTTTGTCCATCCGTTTGAGGATGACAAGTAAACAACAATTTGTGCCAAGTTTAGCCCATAAAGTCTTCCAAAAGTAACTCAAGAATTTCACTTCGCGACCAGAAACAATAGTCCTAGGCATGCCATGCAACATAGCGACTTCTCTAAAGAACAAATCCGCCATGTTTGAAGCATCATCGGATTTTATGACAAGCTATAAAATGTGCCATCTTAGAGAATCTATCCACAACAACAAAAATAGAATCCATCCCCTTCTTAGTCCAAGGCAACCCCAAAATAAAGTCCATAGAATGTCAATCCAAGTTCTTTTTAAGAATAGCAAGCAAAAGTGTTCTCAAAGTTCTATTGACTACTTCAGTTTGTCCATCCGTTTGAGGATGACAAGTAGTAGAAAACAACAATTTTGTGCCAAGTTTAGCCATAAAGTCTACCAAAAGTAACTCAAGAATTTAACATCGCGACGAGAAACAATAGTCCTAGGCATGTCATGCAACCTAGCGACTTCTCTAAAGAACAAATCCGCCATGTTTGAATCATCATCGGATTTTATGACAAGCTATAAAATGTGCCATCTTAGAGAATCAATCCACAACAACAAAAAAAGAATCCCTCCCCTTCTTAGTCCTAGGCAACCCCAAAATAAAGTCCATAGAAATGTCAATCCAAGTTCTTTTTAAGAATAGCACGCAAAAGTGTTCCCAAAGTTCTATTGACAACTTCAGTTTGTCCATCCGTTTGAGGATGACAAGTAGTAGAAAACAACAATTTTGTGCCAAGTTTATCCCATAAAGTCTACCAAAAGTAACTCAAGAATTTAACATCGCGACTAGAAACAATAGTCCTAGGTATGTCATGCAACCTAGCGACTTCTCTAAAGAACAAATCCGCCATGTTTGAATCATCATCGGATTTTATGACAAGCTATAAAATGTGCCATCTTAGAGAATCAATCCACAACAACAAAAATAAGAATCCCTCCCCTTCTTAGTCCTAGGCAACCCCAAATAAAGTCCATAGAAATGTCATCAAGTTCTTTTTAAGAATAGCACGCAAAAGTGTTCCCAAAGTTCTATTGACAACTTCAGTTTGTCCATCCGTTTGAGGATGACAAGTAGTAGAAAACAACAATTTTTGTGCCAAGTTTAGCCCATAAAGTCTTCCAAAAGTAACTCAAGAATTTAACATCGCGACAAGAAACAATAGTCCTAGGCATGCCATGCAAACCTAACGACTTCTCTAAGAAACAAATCCGCAATGTTTGAAGCATCATCGGTTTTATGACAAGCTAAAATGTGCCATCTTAGAGAATCAATCCACAACAACAAAATAGAATCCCTCCCCTTCTTAGTCCTAGGCACCCCAAAATAAAGTCCATAGAAATGTCAATCCAAGTTCTTTTTAAGAATAGCACGCAAAGTGTTCCCAAAGTTCTATTGACAACTTCAGTTTGTCCATCCGTTTGAGGATGACAAGTATTAGAAAACAACAATTTTGTGCCAAGTTTAGCCCATAAAGTCTTCCAAAAGTAACTCAAGAATTTAACATCGCGACGAGAAACAATAGTCCTAGGCATGTCATGCAACCTAGCGACTTCTCTAAAGAACAAATCCGCCATGTTTGAATCATCATCGGATTTTATGACAAGCTATAAAATGTGCCATCTTAGAGAATCAATCCACAACAACAAAAAAGAATCCCTCCCCTTCTTAGTCCTAGGCAACCCCAAAATAAAGTCCATAGAAATGTCAATCCAAGTTCTTTTTAAGAATAGCACGCAAAGTGTTCCCAAAGTTCTATTGACAACTTCAGTTTGTCCATCCGTTTGAGGATGACAAGTAGTAGAAAACAACAATTTTGTGCCAAGTTTAGCCCATAAAGTCTACCAAAAGTAACTCAAGAATTTAACATCGCGACTAGAAACAATAGTCCTAGGCATGTCATGCAACCTAGCGACTTCTCTAAAGAACAAATCCGCCATGTTTGAATCATCATCGGATTTTATGACAAGCTATAAAATGTGCCATCTTAGAGAATCTATCCACAACAACCAAAATAGAATCCCTCCCCTTCTTAGTCCTAGGAAACCCCAAAATAAAGTCCATAGAAATGTCAATCCAAGTTCTTTTAAGAATAGCACGCAAAAGTGTTCCCAAAGTTCTATTGACAACTTCAGTTTGTCCATCCGTTTGAGGATGACAAGTAAACAACAATTTTGTGCCAAGTTTAGCCATAAAGTCTTCCAAAAGTAACTCAAGAATTTCACATCGCGACCAGAAACAATAGTCCTAGGCATGCCATGCAACCTAGCGACTTCTCTAAAGAACAAATCTGCCATGTTTGAAGCATCATCGGATTTTATGACAAGCTATAAAATGTGCCATCTTAGAGAATCTATCCACAACAACAAAATAGAATCCCTCCCCTTCTTAGTCCTAGGCAACCCCAAAATAAAGTCCATAGAAATGTCAATTCCAAGTTCTTTTTAAGAATAGCACGCAAAAGTGTTCTCAAAGTTTATTTACAACTTCAGTTTGTCCATCCGTTTGAGGATGACAAGTAGTAGAAAACAACAATTTGTGCCAAGTTTAGCTCATAAAGTCTTCCAAAAGTAACTCAAGAATTTAACATCGCGACCAGAAACAATAGTCCTAGGCATGCCATGCAACCTAGCGACTTCTCTAAAGAACAAATCCGCCATGTTTGAAACATCATCGGATTTTATGACAAGCTATAAAATGTGCCATCTTAGAGAATCAATCCACAACAACAAAAAAAGATCCCTCCCCTTCTAGTCCTAGGCAACCCCAAAATAAAGTCCATAGAAATGTCAATCCAAGTTCTTTTTAAGAATAGCACGCAAAGTGTTTCCAAAGTTCTATTGACAACTTCAGTTTGTCCATCCGTTTGAGGATGACAAGCAGTAGAAAACAACAATTTTGTGCCAAGTTTAGCCCATAAAGTCTTCCAAAAGTAACTCAAGAATTTAACATCGCGACCAGAAACAATAGTCCTAGGCATGCCATGCAACCTAGCGACTTCTCTAAAGAACAAATCCGCCATGTTTGAAGCATGATCGGATTTTATGACAAGCTATAAAATGTGCCATCTGAGAGAATCAATCCACAACAACAAAAATAGAATCTCTCCCCTTCTTAGTCCTAGGAAACCCCAAATAAAGTCCATAGAAATGTCAATTCAAGTTCTTTTAAGAATAGCACGCAAAAGTGTTCCCAAAGTTCTATTGACAACTTCAGTTTGTCCATCCGTTTGAGGATGACAAGTAAACAACAATTTTGTGCCAAGTTTAGCCCATAAAGTCTTCCAAAAGTAACTCAAGAATTTCACTTCGCGACCAGAAACAATAGTCATAGGCATGCCATGCAACATAGCGACTTCTCTAAAGAACAAATCCGCCATGTTTGAAGCATCATCGGATTTTATGACAAGCTATAAAATGTGCCATCTTAGAGAATCTATCCACAACAACAAAAATAGAATCCCTCCCCTTCTTAGTCCTAGGCAACCCCAAAATAAAGTCAATAGAAATGTCAATCCAAGTTCTTTTTAAGAATAGCACGCAAAAGTGTTCCCAAAGTTCTATTGACAACTTCAGTTTGTCCATCCGTTTGAGGATGACAAGTAGTAGAAAACAACAATTTTGTGCCAAGTTTATCCCATAAAGTCTACAAAAGTAACTCAAGAATTTAACATCGCGACTAGAAACAATAGTCCTAGGCATGTCATGCAACCTAGCGACTTCTCTAAAGAACAAATCCGCCATGTTTGAATCATCATCGGATTTTATGACAAGCTATAAAATGTGCCATCTTAGAGAATCAATCCACAACAACAAAAATAAGAATCCCTCCCCTTCTTAGTCCTAGGCAACCCCAAAATAAAGTCCATAGAAATGTCAATCCAAGTTCTTTTTAAGAATAGCACGCAAAAGTGTTCCCAAAGTTCTATTGACAACTTCAGTTTGTCCATCCGTTTGAGGATGACAAGTAGTAGAAAACAACAATTTTGTGCCAAGTTTAGCTCATAAAGTCTTCCAAAGTAACTCAAGAATTTAACATCGCGACCAGTACAATAGTCCTAGGCATGCCATGCAACCTTACGACTTCTCTAAAGAACAAATCCGCAATGTTTGAAGCATCATCGGTTTTATGACAAGCTATAAAATGTGCCATCTTAGAGAATCTATCCACAACAACAAAAATAGAATCCCTCCCCTTCTTAGTCCTAGGCAACCCCAAAATAAAGTACATAGAAATGTCAATCCAAGTTCTTTTTAAGAATAGCACGCAAAGTGTTCCCAAAGTTCTATTGACAACTTCAGTTTTGTCCATCCGTTTGAGGATGACAAGCAGTAGAAAACAATAATTTTGTGCCAAGTTTAGCCCATAAAGTCTTCCAAAAGTAACTCAAGAATTTAAACATCGCGACAGAAACAATAGTCCTAGGCTATGCCATGCAAACCTAGCGACTTCTCTAAAGAACAAATCCGCCATGTTTGAAGCATCATCGGATTTTATGACAAGCTATAAAGTTGCCATCTTAGAGAATCTATCCACAACAACAAAAATAGAATCCCTCCCTCTTCTTAGTCCAAGGCAACCCCAAAATAAAGTCCATAGAATGTCAATCCAAGTTCTTTTAAGAATAGGCACGCAAAAGTGTTCTCAAGTTCTATTGACTACTTCAGTTTGTCCATCCGTTTGAGGATGACAAGTAGTAGAAAACAAACAATTTTGTGCCAAGTTTAGCCCATAAAGTCTACCAAAGTAACTCAAGAATTTAACATCGCGACGAGAAACAATAGTCCTAGGCATGTCATGCAACCTAGCGACTTCTCTAAGAACAAATCTGCCATGTTTGAAGCCATGATCGGTTTTATGACAAGCTATAAAATGTTGCCATCTGAGAGAATCCAATCCACAACAACAAAAATAGAATCCATCCCCTTCTTAGTCCTAGGAAACCCCAAAATAAAGTCCATAGAAATGTTCAATCCAAGTTCTTTTTAAGGAATAGCACGCAAACGTGTTCCCAAAGTTCTATTGACAACTTCAGTTTGTCCATCGTTTGAGGATGACAAGTAAACAAACAATTTTGTGCAAGTTTAGCCCATAAAGTCTTCCAAAAGTAACTCAAGAATTTCACTTCGCGACCAGAAACAATAGTCCTAGGCATGCCATGCAACATAGCGACTTCTCTAAAGAACAAATCCGCCATGTTTGAAGCATCATCGGATTTTATGACAAGCTATAAAATGTGCCATCTTAGAGAATCTATCCACAACAACAAAAATAGAATCCCTCCCCTTCTTAGTCCTAGGCAACCCCAAAATAAAGTCATAGAAATGTCAATCCAAGTTCTTTTTAAGAATAGCACGCAAAAGTGTTCTCAAAGTTCTATTGGACAACTTCAGTTTGTCCATCCGTTTGAGGATGACAAGTAGTAGAAAACAACAATTTTGTGCCAAGTTTAGCCCATAAGTCTTCCAAACGTAACTCAAGAATTTAACATCGCGACAGTACAATAGTCCTAGGCATGCATGCAACCTACGACTTCTCTAAAGAACAAATCCGCCATGTTTGAAGCATCATCGGTTTATGACAAGCTATAAATGTGCCATCTTAGAGAATCTATCCACAACAACAAAATAGAATCCTCTCCCTTCTTAGTCCTAGGCAACCCCAAAATAAAGTACATAGAAATGTCAATCCAAGTTCTTTTAAGAATAGCACGCAAAAGTGTTCCCAAAGTTCTATTGACAACTTCAGTTTGTCCATCCGTTTGAGGATGAAAGTGTAGAAAACAACAATTTTGTGCCAAGTTTATCCCATAAAGTCTACCAAAAGTAACTCAAGAATTTAACATCGCGACTAGAAACAATAGTCCTAGGTATGTCCATGCAACCTAGCGACTTCTCTAAAGAACAAATCCGCCATGTTTGAATCATCATCGGATTTTATGACAAGCTATAAAATGTGCCATCTTAGAGAATCAATCCACAACAACAAAAAATAGAATCCCTCCCTTCTTAGTCCTAGGCAACCCCAAAATAAGTCCATAGAAATGTCAATCCAAGTTCTTTTTAAGAATAGCACGCAAAAGTGTTCCCAAAGTTCTATTGACAACTTCAGTTTGTCCATCCGTTTGAGGATGACAAGTAGTAGAAAACAACAATTTTGTGCCAAGTTTAGCCCATAAAGTCTTCCAAAAGTAACTCAAGAATTTAACATCGCGACAAGAAACAATAGTCCTAGGCATGCTCATGCAACCTAGCGACTTCTCTAAAGAACAAATCCGCAATGTTTGAAGCATCATCGGTTTTATGACAAGCTATAAAATGTGCCATCTTAGAGAATCAATCCACAACAACAAAAATAGAATCCCTCCCCTTCTTAGTCCTAGGCAACCCCAAAATAAAGTCCATAGAAATGTCAATCCAAGTTCTTTTTAAGAATAGCACGCAAAGTGTTCCCAAAGTTCTATTGACAACTTCAGTTTGTCCATCCGTTTGAGGATGACAGTAGTAGAAAACAACAATTTTGTGCCAAGTTTAGCCCATAAAGTCTTCCAAAGTAACTCAAGAATTTAACATCGCGACCTAGAAACAATAGTCCTAGGCATGTCCATGCACATAGCGACTTCTCTAAAGAACAAATCCGCATGTTTGAATCATCATCGGATTTTATGACAAGCTATAAAATGTGCCATCTTAGAGAATCTATCCACAACAACAAAAATAGAATCCCTCCCCTTCTTAGTCCTAGGCAACCCCAAAATAAAGTCCATAGAAATGTCAATCCAAGTTCTTTTTAAGAATAGCACGCAAAAGTGTTCCCAAAGTTCTATTGACTAACTTCAGTTTGTCCATCCGTTTGAGGATGACAAGTAGTAGAAAACAACAATTTTGTGCCAAGTTTAGCCCATAAAGTCTTCCAAAGTAACTCAAGAATTTAACATCGCGACGAGAAACAATAGTCCTAGGCAGTCATGCAACCTAGCGACTTCTCTAAAGAACAAATCCGCCATGTTTGAAGCATGATCGGATTTTATGACAAGCTATAAAAATGTGCCATCTTAGAGAATCTATCCACAACAACAAAAATAGAATCCCTCCCCTTCTTAGTCCTAGGCAACCCCAAAATAAAGTCCATAGAAATGTCAATCCAAGTTCTTTTTAAGAATAGCACGCAAAAGTGTTCCAAAGTTCTATTGACAACTTCAGTTTGTCCATCCGTTTGAGGATGACAAGTAGTAGAAAACACAATTTTGTGCCAAGTTTAGCCCATAAAGTCTTCCAAAAGTAACTCAAGAATTTAACATCGCGACCAGAAACAATAGTCCTAGGCATGCCATGCAACCTAGCGACTTCTCTAAAGAACAAATCCGCAATGTTTGAAGCATCATCGGATTTTATGACAAGCTATAAAATGCCATCTTAGAAATCATCCACAACAACAAAATAGAATCCCCCCCTTCTTAGTCCAGGCAACCCCAAAA
>NW_027331295.1:33055-52932 GCF_022965805.1 Primulina eburnea
TATCTCATATGGAGTCTTGTCAACTGCCTTTGTATGGACATTGTTCAACAACAGTGCCGCTGGTTTCAAGCGCATATCCCCAAAAGGATGGCGGCAACTCCGTGAACCCCATCATAGACCGAACCATGTCCATCAAAGTCCGGTTACGACGCTCCGAAACACCATTCAACTGCGGTGTAGCGGGCGGAGTCCACTGCGAGAGAATCCCATTCTCTCTAAGATACTCTTGGAACTCGGCACTCAAGTACTCACCATCTCGATCCGATCGAAGTGTCTTGATGCTTCGTCCCAATTGATTCTCTACTTCACTTCTGAATTCTTTGAACTTTTCAAAGGCTTCAGACTTGTATTTCATCAAATACACATACCCATACCTCGAATGGTCATCGGTAAAGGTGGTGAAGTAGGCATGTCCATGCTTAGTGGTGATGCTAAGCGGACCGCACACATCGGTATGGATCAAATCCAATAACCCTTTGGCTCGCTCCGCATGGCCCTTAAAGGGAATTTTGGTCATCTTTCCTTTTAGACAGGATTCACAAGTCGTGAGAGCATTAATATCGGACATATCAAACATGCCAACTCCCACTAACTTGTTCATCCTTCTTAGGGATATATGACCTAATCGAGCATGCCATAATTGTGCCGAATTAAGAGTATCTTGTTTGCGCTTATTGTTGTTGTTATCGTGTTGGACATTGTTAAGTGGAATATCTTTTATATTTTAAGGGTGTGTAGAGATTGTTTTCAAGTTCACACGGTACCAACTAAACATTCATTCTTGTAAATATTGCAAACACCTTTGCCAAATAAACAAGAATATCCATCATATCAAGCATAGGAATGGAAATAATGTTTTTAATCAATTCTGGTACGAACAAAACATCTCTTAATACAAACTTAAAATCATTGTTCAAATTAAACAAATATCTCCTACGGCTTTGGCAGCAACTCTTGCTCCATTGCCCATCCTTAAGAAGGTCTCACCCTCTCGGAGCCTCCTACTTCTTCCCATCGCCTGCAAGTCATTACAGAGATGTGAGCCACAGCCGGTATCCAATACCCAAGAAGTAGAGTTAATCGAGATATTTACTTCAATAAAGAACATACCTTTGCCAGAACCCTTCTGCGCAAGATATTCCCTGCAGTTACGCCTCCAATGTCCAGGCTTCTTGCAGTGGTGACAGATGGTCAACAGTCTTCTCAGCCTTTGCTGGCGCGGCTGCCACTAAGGGACTCGGAGTCTGCCTCTTCAAGGGCTCGCTCTTCTTGGGGACGCTGGAAAGAACGCTTCTTTCCCTTCCCATGTGGACCGGTCTTCGTGCCAGATGAAGAGCCCACATAAAGAACCTGCTTCTCCTTTTTGATTGTGGACTCAAAGGTCACAAGCATGTTCACCAACTCTTCAAGGCTGGGCTCGAGCTTGTTCATATTGAAGTTCACAACGAAAGGATCGAAAGAGCTAGGCAGCGACAGCAGCAACACATCAGTGGTCAACTCCGAAGGCAACACCAAATCCATGCCTACGAGCTTGTCCACGAGCCCAATCAACTTTAGGCCATGCTCATGGACCGAAGTCCCATCTCGCATGCGTAAAGTGATGAGCTCCTTACTGTGGCATGCCTCAAAGGCCGAGTCTGCTCTCCGAAGAGCTCCTTGAGGTGCATATGAATGTCAGCAGCATTCTTTGCATCCTCGAATCGCCTTTGCAGCTCATCGTTCATTGAAGCCTGCATATAACACTTCGCCTTCAAGTCATGGTCACACCATTCCTTGTAGGTCTGCAATTCCTCAGGAGTGCAGCCTATAGGAGCCTCAGCAGGGGGCGCCTCAGTCAGTGTATACGCGATCTTCTCCGAGTTTAGGACAATCTTTAAATTTCTTAGCCAAGTGATATAGTTTGGTCCGGTTTAGAATGTGTTTTTCGAGAATGACGGAAAACGGGTTGCGAATTGATGACATGTCAAAGATTGTACTGAAAAGTAAAACAGATAAATGTTAATGACTATTTTAAAATATTTAATAAGATATAAAGTTTGGACTTTTACTTTATAAATAATCGCTCCCACTGTTTTGACATTTTCACTACCCTCTAGTGAAAACGGGAAACACTTTCCTCAGTAGGTACGTAAGGTCCAATTAGCGAATTGTGATCCCGAATAATATCGGCCATCACAACTCCTAAAAGGTAGTTTCCAATTGCATCGCCATGCAACCCTCTACGTATTCTTTTGTCTCACGTTTGATTAGGACCCAATAATATGACGTCGTTCATCTTTACGTGTCAAGCCTAACCCATCGATATTGAACCTTAATGGACGGTCGCCATGAGTTCCCTCAATAATATGAGCCGAAATCATGGGAGTTCCACGTAGTTCACATCACCATGTCAATGGATGTCACAGCTTTCCGGCACCCAGGGCCCCCTCAATAATATGAGCCGAGCCCCGAGTACGGGTAGCGTTCATCATGCATCCATTGTCGATGGAAGACAAGGAAATTATAAACAAATTTATAATTCCCCTTTTCGGACTTGATATTAATTTTGAATCTTATTCAAAATGAGGGTTTTTAATTTTGAAAGGTCTCATCATTAATTTTATTTTAAAAGCTCGCCATGTTTGATCGTATGTTTGCCGGATTCATGCAACTTTGTTATTATTATAATAATAACGCACATACTCATTATTTATAACATATCATGCATATATTATAAATAGAAAACAGTACAAGGATGATCAATTGCCCCAATACTAATGGCCCGTGTGAGCCAAACACGGGCCTAGGTCCAATCCTAGGGTAAATGCAAGGGATGCAATGCAACTAAATTATTACATTAGCATCCAATATTACATGTCTTCGATCTTCATAATCACCAAGGCCACCATCTTCCAATCTTGATCTTCCACTATTCTAATATTTACATTTAAATATCCATGGCACATAGGGATACATCTCATGGGGTGGGAACGGGCCATAAACCAAGCCCACTTTAAATTGATAATTATTACAATCATTCAACACAAATATCCTAGCATACACCTAGCAAATTGGGCTTGGGCTTTTGATCATCCTTCATGCACAATATCATATATCATACACCATCAATTAATTATCACCATAATTAATTGATCCAATATTATATATCTTGATCCAATCACTAACCGCCACAATTATAAATTAAATTAACAAAGTATACAAACAACTTTGTCTACTTTCAAATTAATTTATTTATAATCGAATTTCTTGTAAATCACAATTTACTATAAATAATTAAAGTCCAACTTCAATTATTTATTTTATGAGAAAATATGTGCAACAATTGTAAATTTAAACTTAAGGGCCCAAAAACCATTTTTCACCAAAAATATTTTGGCCCATTTAAATTTCACAAAATATGTTGGCCATCCAATGGCCCAACATCTCAAGGCCCATGACACTAAGATTATCCAAAACACTTTTGGAAACCCTAGCCGTCATCGCCGTCGCCGGAGCTCCGTCGCCGGATTCCGGCAACCAAAAAATTTTTTTTTTATTTTAAAAAACTGCATTTTCGGGCAGCCCCCTCGGGCTGCCCTTTGCTGCCCGAATATTCCGGGCAGCTCGGGCAGCCCTCGGGCAGCAACATGCTGCCCGAAAATTTATTTTTTTTTTTTGTGTTCTTCAAAAAATTTCGGTCCTTGAGTTTTCTTACACAAAAAAATCTCAAACGGTTAGAAATCGATCTCAATACAATATTACGTAAATATTACACAAAAACCGTAACCTTAGCTCGGATACCACTTGAAAGCGGACCGGTTACGGAGGCCGGAAACGCAACGGAAGCAAAAATTTTAAGTTTTAACATGAAATTTTCGGCCCCCCTTGGTATAGGTGTAATATTTACAAAACAAACCAAAACATACATAGGGTGTATGAAGAAGGTTTACCTATCAACCCCTTGAGGTTGATGAATGGCACCAACTAAGTGTGAACACTTTAGCTCTTGAAATGGATGACAATCTACAAGCACACCTCCTTTCCTTCAATAATTAGGCCCACCACTAAGCAAGGTAAAACCCCTTTTGATTTGCACTAGAAAATCAAAAGGATTTTTCAATTAGAAGATTTTTATTCTCCAACACTTGAAGAACAAAACTAGAAGAAAAATGGAGAGAATTGTGTGTGTGTGTGTTCGGCCAAGTGAGAGAAGAAGAGGGTGAGAATGACTTAATTTTTCTTGTCTTGGTGTTGCAAAAAGCAAAAGCCAAAAGTTGCATGCCATGCAATTTTTTTATTCAAAAGTATTCTCCACCCCTTGGTCTCCCAAGCATGCAAACCCTAGTATATTTTGCATGTGGGCTTGTAACTATTACAAGGCCCATGGACTTTTAATTGTCTCAAACATTTTGAGCCCAATTAGACTTTATTTGATTTTACTCAAGCCCACTAGTCAAATAATTATTTCCAATTGGGCTCTACAAGGCCCAATGATATTTAATTAATCCAACACTTGAATTAATTTAATTATTTGGACTCTACTAGGTCCACTAGTGTTTAATTAATTCAACACTTGAATTAATTTAATTAAGTCCATAATAATGTTTATGAAAATCACAATTTTCACATACATTATCCAATTGGCCAAATTTTAATCTAGGAACACTTCCATAAATTAAAATTTATATTTCTCTCATAGAAGTCACACTTCTATTTTTCTTTACGCTTATAAACACATTTATAAGCCGTTCAACATATTGAACTATTTTACTTCTCATCGGGATTTACAAAGCTAGTACTTGTGTGGCCCTCAATGGTTCATTGATACAACTAGCCGTGGGTTCACATCTCAATGTGATTCGGACTAAACATGTCCTTATTCGAGCATACCCCAAGTGCTCCATTCTTACTTATCAACTCCTTGATAGTAAGAACGTCAGAACTCAAGTCTGATAGTACCCAACCAATCACGTTAAACGCCTAGCAGCATCGCTTACGTGATTCCCTAGGTATCACATGATAGTGCCTGCAAGAACCATTCAATTATGGTTAGCGTACAGTACGGTCCCTTCAACTCATATATCCCGACCGATTCGACAACTATTGGTCTATCGAGAGTTGTCAATGAATCGATACTATGTATCATGTTGTGGTTGCATCGATGGTGTAATCTATGAAACCCCTTTCATAATTACCACCATACTCTGATCAGAGATTTCAACCCACACATACATGATAAACACATAGGATATCCATACCCGTAGGTAAGCGGTGAATCCCCGACTACAATGCATCGACTCCTATATGTTTCGCCGTAACACCCAACCTTGCCACCTAATGACCCCATAAGAGTCGGTAAACAAGTCAAAGTGAAACGCTAGCACATAGAGTCTCAATGTTGTCCCGGGTCATAAGGACTAATTCTGTACAACCATAAACCAGGACTTTTCCACTCGATAAGTGAGAACCACTTGGAAAGTCCTTTTATGGAGGGTTGTTCAGTGCACTCTACAAGGAGCACCTATCTGCATGCTCGGACATCACAATGTCCCCTACCAATGAAACATGGTACTCACATCGCAGATACTAGTCTCTAACTCGAGCGGCCTTTATCCTTCTTAGTGGCGGCTGAATCGACTAGGAACGGTTTAGAATATACAGTATTCCAAATATGAGTTTCATGATACTCATCATATGAGCATCTCATATTCTTTCTACTATTTGTATATTCAAGGACTTTATCTATGCAACAAGCATGGGTATAAAGATAAAGATGCGCCAAATTAATAAATTGAAATATTATTAAAATAAAGATCGTTTATACAAAGAGTTTCATTGTGAACAGTCGGCCAACACTTGGCTCGACGTGCACCTACTCTAACACTAGGTTGCATGGCATGCCTGGGACTATTGTTTCTGGTCGCGATGTTAAATTCTTGAGTTACTTTTGGAAGACTTTATGGGCTAAACTTGGCACAAAATTGTTGTTTTCTACTACTTGTCATCCTCAAACGGATGGACAAACTGAAGTTGTCAATAGAACTTTGGGAACACTTTTGCGTGCTATTCTTAAAAAGAACTTGGATTGACATTTCTATGGACTTTATTTTGGGGTTGCCTAGGACTAAGAAGGGGAGGGATTCTGTTTTTGTTGTTGTGGATAGATTTTCTAAGATGGCACATTTTATAGTTTGTCATAAAACCGATGATGCTTCAAACATTGCGGATTTGTTCTTTAGAGAAGTCGCTCGGTTGCATGGCATGCCTAGGACTATTGTTTCTGGTCGCGATGTTAAATTCTTGAGTTACTTTTGGAAGACTTTATGGGCTAAACTTGGCACAAAATTGTTGTTTTCTACTACGTGTCATCCTCAAACGGATGGACAAACTGAAGTTGTCAATAGAACTTTGGGAACACTTTTGCGTGCTATTCTTAAAAGAACTTGGATTGACATTTCTATGGACTTTATTTTGGGGTTGCCTAGGACTAAGAAGGGGAGGGATTCTGTTTTTGTTGTTGTGGATAGATTTTCAAAGATGGCACATTTTATAGCTTGTCATAAAACCGATGATGCTTCAAACATTGCGGATTTGTTCTTTAGAGAAGTCGTTAGGTTGCATGGCATGCCTAGGACTATTGTTTCTGGTCGCGATGTTAAATTCTTGAGTTACTTTTGGAAGACTTTATGGGCTAAACTTGGCACAAAATTGTTGTTTTCTACTACGTGTCATCCTCAAACGGATGGACAAACTGAAGTTGTCAATAGAACTTTGGGAACACTTTTGCGTGCTATTCTTAAAAAGAACTTGGATTGACATTTCTATGGACTTTATTTTGGGGTTGCCTAGGACTAAGAAGGGGAGGGATTCTATTTTTGTTGTTGTGGATTGATTCTCTAAGATGGCACATTTTATAGCTTGTCATAAAACCGATGATGCTTCAAACATTGCGGATTTGTTCTTTAGAGAAGTCGTTAGGTTGCATGGCATGCCTAGGACTATTGTTTCTTGTCGCGATGTTAAATTCTTGAGTTACTTTTGGAAGACTTTATGGGCTAAACTTGGCACAAAATTGTTGTTTTCTACTACTTGTCATCCTCAAACGGATGGACAAACTGAAGTTGTCAATAGAACTTTGGGAACACTTTTGCGTGCTATTCTTAAAAAGAACTTGGATTGACATTTCTATGGACTTCATTTTGGGGTTGCCTAGGACTAAGAAGGGGAGGGATTCTATTTTTGTTGTTGTGGATTGATTCTCTAAGATGGCACATTTTATAGCTTGTCATAAAGCCGATTACGCTTCAAACATTGCGGATTTGTTCTTTAGAGAAGTCGTTAGGTTGCATGGCATGCCTAGGACTATTGTTTCTTGTCGCGATGTTAAATTCTTGAGTTACTTTTGGAAGACTTTATGGGCTAAACTTGGCACAAAATTGTTGTTTTCTACTACTTGTCATCCTCAAACGGATGGACAAACTGAAGTTGTCAATAGAACTTTGGGAACACTTTTGCGTGCTATTCTTAAAAAGAACTTGGATTGACATTTCTATGGACTTTATTTTGGGGTTGCCTAGGACTAAGAAGGGGAGGGATTCTATTTTTGTTGTTGTGGATTGATTCTCTAAGATGGAACATTTTATAGCTTGTCATAAAATCCGATGATGATTCAAACATGGCGGATTTGTTCTTTAGAGAAGTCGCTAGGTTGCATGGCATGCCTAGGACTATTGTTTCTGGTCGCGATGTTAAATTCTTGAGTTACTTTTGGAAGACTTTATGAGCTAAACTTGGCACAAAATTGTTGTTTTCTACTACTTGTCATCCTCAAACGGATGGACAAACTGAAGTTGTCAATAGAACTTTGAGAACACTTTTGCGTGCTATTCTTAAAAAGAACTTGGATTGACATTTCTATGGACTTTATTTTGGGGTTGCCTAGGACTAAGAAGGGGAGGGATTCTATTTTTGTTGTTGTGGATAGATTCTCTAAGATGGCACATTTTATAGCTTGTCATAAAATCCGATGATGCTTCAAACATGGCGGATTTGTTCTTTAGAGAAGTCGCTAGGTTGCATGGCATGCCTAGGACAATTGTTTCTGGTCGCGATGTGAAATTCTTGAGTTACTTTTGGAAGACTTTATGGGCTAAACTTGTGTGACACCCCGATCCTCTTTTAAAATAAAATACGCAGCGGAAATAAAATTTTCTCTTTAAAATATACGGAAGGAGTTTCAAAATACATTTCTTTAAATATCTTTACAAAATAAATACATGATCATTTAAATGACATAACAAAAACAAAACATCATTCCTATGATCATGCCAAAATCCTCCTTCCAACGGTGTATGCATATGACCCCCGATCTACAGTCAACGTCCCGAGGCACCACTCTGATCTGCATCACATGAAAATAACTGGATTGAGAATAAATCTCAGCAAGTGGAACTCTTATATAACAATGAACAATAACTCTGTAAAACATCTCTTTGAAATCATAAATACCATCAACTCTGAACTGTAAACTCTGAATATCAATAACATAGCAATAGCATAAAAATATGATGGTATTTCTCTTTTGCTCTGGGGATTGATAT
Organism: Primulina eburnea; assembly: GCF_022965805.1. Taxonomy (NCBI): domain Eukaryota; kingdom Viridiplantae; phylum Streptophyta; class Magnoliopsida; order Lamiales; family Gesneriaceae; genus Primulina; species Primulina eburnea. Next base: position 41,635 of record NW_027331295.1, read on the forward strand.
CAATAGTATCTCTGCTCTGGGGTGCTCGTATCCCAAATCGATATAAATACCGATAACTCTGAGGGATATAAGCCTATAGGCGATGATCATCTAATATTGCATGCAATCTCTGACTATGTATTTATCAATCCGAAAACATTTGAACTCTGAATAGCATTTAAGGCCGTCCTTTCACAATCTCATATTTTCTCTTGTATTCCCTTTTAACAATAGTGAGGTATACAATACCTCCAATAGATCATCAATGAAATCAATACATAACAATGGATCAATGGAAGGGAATATCACTTTAAAATCTTTAAAACACAATACATATAATATCATGTGAGCAAAAAGGATGAAATTCCACTTACAAACCACAACAAACACCTCAACTTAGCTCTTGATCACCACCTACAACAAATAATCCACAAATAACACCAATATCAACTAAATATCCAAGATTACAAGCTAAATAATCCATAAATCCACATAAACAACCAACCTAAATAACTCTTAATTTACAACCTTAACAGAATCGCACCAAAAGCTTACCCAAGCTTCCTAGCACCAAGGAGAACGTCGAACTCAAGTCGAAATTCCAAACAAACGCCTGAATCGAAGATAGTAAAGGAAAGAAATGACTGAAAACCCTTGAAATGGAGAGAAAAGTCGAGAATGGAGGAGAAAAGAAAGGGAAAGTATGGCCAACCACTCCAAAAAGTAGCTTAAAAACTCGCCCATACCTTCACCGCGGGTGCGCTCCTCTAAGCACCGCGGGTGCGCAATGGTTACGGCATTCTCAAAAATTCTGGAACACGAACAGCGCGGGTGCGGCGACGCAAGCAGCGCGGGTGCGGTCTCTACCGCAGGGGCGGTCTCTACATCACCGCGGGTGCGGTGTGCTCACGGCATTCCAACTCCAAAACAGCACAGTACACCGCGGGGGCACTCCAGTTAAGAGCGCGGGTGCACTCAGGTCACGGCAAAGCACTATTCCCATGCAACTAGAATCGATCCGAAACTCTGAAACGAACAACCAACATCAACTAACACCTCAAGACAATAAAACTAACAATACTATAGCCCAAAAATACAACTCTGAACATCTAATCAAATATCCCAAATAACAAACGAAACTTAAATCGTACCGTACACCGGGCTCGGCTATTACAATCTCCCCCCCTTAAGGGAATTTCGTCCGCGAAATTGACGTCACGGCACGAACAACTCAGGATACCTCTCTCTCATCTCATCCTCTGGTTCCCACGTAGCCTCCTCTAACAAATGGTTCCTCCAAAGAACTTTGACAATGCCGATCTCTTTGTTCCTCAGAACTCTAACTGTGCGATCCAAAATCTGAATCGGAATCTCTTGATATGTCAAATTCGGCGTCAAGTCCAATGGCTCATGGCGTAGAACATGGGAAGGATCTGCAACATACTTCCTGAGCATCGAAACGTGAAACACATTATGAACTCTGTCAAGATCTGGAGGTAGGGCTAATCTGTAGGCTCGATCGCCAACTCTGTCCAATATCTCGAATGGACCAATAAATCTAGGACTCAACTTGCCCTTCTTGCCAAATCGCATCACACCCTTGAGAGGTGCTATCTTCAGAAACACATGGTCGCCAACCTCGAACTGCAAAGGCCTACGACGAACATCTGCATAGCTCTTCTGTCTGGACTGGGCAGTCTTCATCCTTTCTCTGATAACAGCAACAACATCGGCAGTCTGCTGGACCAACTCTGGTCCCAACATCTTCCTCTCACCAACCTCGTCCCAATACAAGGGAGATCTGCATTTCCTGCCATAAAGTGCCTCATACGGTGCCATGCCAATCGTCGCCTGGTAGCTATTATTATAAGTGAACTCAACCAAAGGCAACAAAGAATCCCAGCTACCTGGAAAGTCAATAGTACACGCTCTGAGCATATCCTCAAGAATCTGAATGACTCTCTCTGACTGACCATCACTCTGAGGATGATAGGCTGTACTGAACGCTAATCGCGAACCCATAGCTCTGTGCAAACTCTTCCAAAACTCTGAAGTAAATCTAGGGTCACGAATAGACACGATCGACACAGGGACACCATGAAGTCTGACAATCTCTGCTATGTAGTCCTCGGCATACTGGTTCATCGAATACGTCGTCTTGACTGGAAGAAAGTGCGCTGACTTAGTCAATCTATCAACGATAACCCAAATAGAATTGAAACCTCTCCGCACTCTGGGAAGACCAGTCACGAAATCCATCGTAATATGCTCCCACTTCCACTGAGGAATCGGCAACGACAACAATGTCCCAGCAGGTCTCTGGTGCTCAATCTTCACCTGCTGACAAGTAAGGCACTGAGAAATGAACACGGCAACATCCTTCTTCATACCTGGCCACCAGTAGAGTCGACGAAGATCCTGATACATCTTCGTACTGCCTGGATGAATCGAATACGGCGCGGTATGAGCCTCTGTCAGAATATCTCTACGAATATCATCGCCAACAGGAACACAAATACGACCTCTGAAAGTCACCAAACCATCACCATTCAAGGCGAACTCTGAATTACCTCTAATCTCTGCTCTATCTCTCAACTCTGACAACTGAACATCAGTCGACTGCTCTCTACGGATCCTGTCCGTCAATGAAGATCGAATAACTAACGCTGAAAGACGAGCAATGGTGCCTGGAATCACCAGATCAATCTCCACTCTCTGCAAATCCATCAGCAACGGTCTCTGAATCAAAGAACTCAATGAAGCACTCGACTTGCGGCTTAAAGCATCAGCCACAACATTCGCCTTCCCTGGGTGATAACTGATAGTCACATCGTAATCTTTGACCAGCTCTAACCACCTCCTCTGCCGCATATTGAGCTCTCTCTGAGAAAACAGATATTTCAAACTCTTGTGGTCTGTGAAGATCTCACACTTTTCGCCATACAAGTAGTGTCTCCAAATCTTCAAGGCGAAAACCACAGCTGCCAACTCTAAATCATGCGTCGGATAATTCTTCTCATAATCCTTCAACTGGCGAGAAGCATAGGCAATGACCTTACCTCGCTGCATCAACACTGCACCGAGACCCTTCTTCGACGCATCGGTAAAGACAACAAAGTCCTCTGAACCACTGGGCAATGCGAGAATAGGAGCTGACGTCAATCTATCCTTCAACTCCTGAAATGCACTCTGGCAATCTATAGACCACTCGAACTTCACAGTCTTCCTTGTCAGATTGGACAATGGCAGGGCAATCTTGGAAAAGTTTGAAATGAAACGACGATAATAACCCGCCAAACCAAGGAAACTGCGTACCTCTGAAACAGTCGTAGGAATAGGCCACTTCTGAATCGCCTCTATCTTCATCGGATCAACAGCAATGCCATCCCTCGAAACGACATGGCCTAGAAAAGAAATCTGATCCAGCCAAAACTCACACTTCTTCAGCTTGGCAAACAACCTCCGCTCTCTCAACAACTGGAGCACAACTCTGAGATGCTCTGAATGAAGCTCTCTGGTCTTGGAATAGATCAAGATATCATCGATAAAGACAATGACGAAGCTATCCAAATACGGCTTGAACACACGGTTCATCAGGTCCATGAAAACAGAAGGGGCATTGGTCAAACCAAAAGACATCACGAGAAACTCATAGTGACCATACCTGGTCCTGAAAGCCGTCTTAGGGATATCAGACTCCCTAACCTTCAACTGATAGTAGCCAGACCGAAGATCAATCTTCGAGAAAACAGTGGCACCCTGGAGTTGGTCAAATAGATCGTCAATCCGTGGCAACGGATACTTATTCTTGATCGTCACTTTGTTGAGCTCTCTGTAATCGATACACAGACGCAAAGACCCGTCCTTCTTCTTAACAAATAGAACCGGAGCTCCCCAAGGCGAAGAACTCGGACGAATGAAACCCTTATCTAGAAGATCCTGCAACTGCGTCTTCAACTCTTTCATCTCAGTAGGAGCCATCCTATACGGAGCCTTAGAAATAGGAACCGTACCTGGAGCAAGATCAATAACAAACTCTACATCTCTATCCGGCGGCAAACCCGGAACATCATCCTCAAACACATCAGCAAACTCCCTCACCACATCAATATCATCAATATTCAACTTAATCAGTCTATCCATATCCACAACAGATGCTAGAAAAACATCACAACCTCTACACAATAGCCTCTCAGCATCAAGACACGAAATAAAAGGAAGGACCAGCGAAGTACCTGAGCTGGCGAGAACTCCTCCCTGGCCATCATCTGCAAAAGTCACCGTCTTAGCAACGCAATCAATAACAGCACGATAGGTCGACAGCCAATCCATGCCAAGAATAACATCAAAGGCAACCATCGGGATCACAATCAAATCAGCAAAGACCTCTCGATCAACAAAACGAACGGGGCACGCATACACTATGGAGGTCGGGCACAAAACATCTCCCGAAGGCAAAACAACACTAAGCTGAAGGGGAATAACAGAAGGAACTATACCCAAAGATCTCAAAAACAATTCAGACATAAAAGAATGAGTAGCACCAGTATCAATCAAAGTAGTAGCTACTCTGCCTGAAATTAAAATGGAACTAGAGATTACAGAAGAATTACGATTAATACCTTCCTTAGTCTTCGAAAAGATACGACCCTGCACCTTCTCCTGGCTAGCTCCCTTAGGACAATCTCTGGAAATGTGGCCTGGCATGCCACAACGATAGCAAGAACGAGTGCCAAATCTACACTCTCCACGATGAGGTCTGCCACACTTGGGACACAAGGATCTCTCAGAATCAGACGGAGCAACTGGCACTGACGGTGGCCTAGGACTCTGATCCACCTTGCCCTTCCCCTTGAATCGATCTCTGCCACGCTGACCTGAACTCTGGCCTCTCTGAACACTAGCCTGGTGCCTCGCCTGCCTCTCCCTGGCAATATCCTTCTCGTCCTGCTCTGCTAGCAACGCCTTGGACACAATCTCCTTGAAAGTCACAGCCTTAGACATATTGATATCACGCCTGATCTCCGCTCTAAGGCCTCGAATGAAGTGAGCGCCTTTATCTTTATCACTGGTAGCAATGTACGGAGCAAAAAGGCAACCCTCCTCGAACTTGAGAATATACTCGTCCACATTCAAGCTCCCCTGACGAAGCTCCAAGAACTCTGTAACCTTCCTCGCTCGCAGTGCATCAGGAAAGTACTTGTCGTAGAAAAGCTCAGTAAACTCAGACCACTTCAAAGTAGAAACATCAATGCCAACCTTGGTCGCATTCCACCACAAACGTGCAGCTTTAACCAGCATGAAAACAGCACAACTGATACGGTCTCTGTCCTCATAGTGGAGATGATCAAAAATCGCCTCCAAAGCCTTGACCCACTCTACTGCAGCTAAAGGATCGGAGCTGCCTGGAAACTCGGGTGGATCCATCCTCTTAAACGCAGAAAAGATAGCATCAGAACCAACTGCAGCTGGAGCAACCTGCCCTCTACCTTGGCCTCTGCCCTGGCCTGCTCCTTGCAGTCTAAGCAACTGCTGGATCTGCTCACTGTGAACCTTAGCCTGCTCCTTCAGTAACTTGCCGAACTCGTCGACAACTCTCGAGGACGAACTATCCTCTCCCTCTGACGCCTTACGCTTAGGAGGCATCCTAAACTCTACAATGCTCACAAGACACCAATCAATACATAACAATAGATAGATGCAAAGAAAACATACCCGGACAGTTGAAAGTAGACGAAGTCATATGCATTGGTCCGAAGAACACCGCTCTGATACCACTAAATGTGACACCCCGATCCTCTTTTAAAATAAAATACGCAGCGGAAATAAAATTTTCTCTTTAAAATATACGGAAGGAGTTTCAAAATACATTTCTTTAAATATCTTTACAAAATAAATACATGATCATTTAAATGACATAACAAAAACAAAACATCATTCCTATGATCATGCCAAAATCCTCCTTCCAACGGTGTATGCATATGACCCCCGATCTACAGTCAACGTCCCGAGGCACCACTCTGATCTGCATCACATGAAAATAACTGGAATGAGAATAAATCTCAGCAAGTGGAACTCTTATATAACAATGAACAATAACTCTGTAAAACATCTCTTTGAAATCATAAATACCATCAACTCTGAACTGTAAACTCTGAATATCAATAACATAGCAATAGCATAAAAATATGATGGTATTTCTCTTTTGCTCTGGGGATTGATATCAATAGTATCTCTGCTCTGGGGTGCTCGTATCCCAAATCGATATAAATACCGATAACTCTGAGGGATATAAGCCTATAGGCGATGATCATCTAATATTGCATGCAATCTCTGACTATGTATTTATCAATCCGAAAACATTTGAACTCTGAATAGCATTTAAGGCCGTCCTTTCACAATCTCATATTTTCTCTTGTATTCCCTTTTAACAATAGTGAGGTATACAATACCTCCAATAGATCATCAATGAAATCAATACATAACAATGGATCAATGGAAGGGAATATCACTTTAAAATCTTTAAAACACAATACATATAATATCATGTGAGCAAAAAGGATGAAATTCCACTTACAAACCACAACAAACACCTCAACTTAGCTCTTGATCACCACCTACAACAAATAATCCACAAATAACACCAATATCAACTAAATATCCAAGATTACAAGCTAAATAATCCATAAATCCACATAAACAACCAACCTAAATAACTCTTAATTTACAACCTTAACAGAATCGCACCAAAAGCTTACCCAAGCTTCCTAGCACCAAGGAGAACGTCGAACTCAAGTCGAAATTCCAAACAAACGCCTGAATCGAAGATAGGAAAGGAAAGAAATGACTGAAAACCCTTGAAATGGAGAGAAAAGTCGAGAATGGAGGAGAAAAGAAAGGGAAAGTATGGCCAACCACTCCAAAAAGTAGCTTAAAAACTCGCCCATACCTTCACCGCGGGTGCGCTCCTCTAAGCACCGCGGGTGCGCAATGGTTACGGCATTCTCAAAAATTCTGGAACACGAACAGCGCGGGTGCGGCGACGCAAGCAGCGCGGGTGCGGTCTCTACCGCAGGGGCGGTCTCTACATCACCGCGGGTGCGGTGTGCTCACGGCATTCCAACTCCAAAACAGCACAGTACACCGCGGGGGCACTCCAGTTAAGAGCGCGGGTGCACTCAGGTCACGGCAAAGCACTATTCCCATGCAACTAGAATCGATCCGAAACTCTGAAACGAACAACCAACATCAACTAACACCTCAAGACAATAAAACTAACAATACTATAGCCCAAAAATACAACTCTGAACATCTAATCAAATATCCCAAATAACAAACGAAACTTAAATCGTACCGTACACCGGGCTCGGCTATTACAACTTGGCACAAAATTGTTGTTTACTTGTCATCCTCAAACGGATGGACAAACTGAAGTTGTCAATAGAACTTTGGGAACACTTTTGCGTGCTATTCTTAAAAAGAACTTGGATTGACATTTTTATGGACTTTATTTTGGGGTTTCCTAGGACTAAGAAGGGGAGGGATTCTATTTTGGTTGTTGTGGATTGATTCTCTATGATGGCACATTTTATAGCTTGTCATAAAATCCGATGATGATTCAAACATGGCGGATTTGTTCTTTAGAGAAGTCGCTAGGTTGCATGACATGCCTAGGACTATTGTTTCTAGTCGCGATGTTAAATTCTTGAGTTACTTTTGGTAGACTTTATGGGCTAAACTTGGCACAAAATTGTTGTTTTCTAGTACTTGTCATCCTCAAACGGATGGACAAACTGAAGTTGTCAATAGAACTTTGGGAACACTTTTGCGTGCTATTCTTAAAAAGAACTTGGATTGACATTTCTATGGACTTTATTTTGGGGTTGCCTAGGACTAAGAAGGGGAGGGATTCTTTTTTTGTTGTTGTGGATTGATTCTCTAAGATGGCACATTTTATAGCTTGTCATAAAATCCGATGATGATTCAAACATGGCGGATTTGTTCTTTAGAGAAGTCGCTAGGTTGCATGACATGCCTAGGACTATTGTTTCTCGTCGCGATGTTAAATTCTTGAGTTACTTTTGGTAGACTTTATGGGCTAAACTTGGCACAAAATTGTTGTTTTCTACTACTTGTCATTCTCAAACGGATGGACAAACTGAAGTTGTCAATAGAACTTTGGGAACACTTTTGCGTGCTATTCTTAAAAGAACTTGGATTGACATTTCTATGGACTTTATTTTGGGGTTGCCTAGGACTAAGAAGGGGAGGGATTCTATTTTTGTTGTTGTGGATAGATTCTCTAAGATGGCACATTTTATAGCTTGTCATAAAATCCGATGATGCTTCAAACATGGCGGATTTGTTCTTTAGAGAAGTCGCTAGGTTGCATGGCATGCCTAGGACTATTGTTTCTAGGTCGCGATGTGAAATTCTTGAGTTACTTTTGGAAGACTTTATGGGCTAAACTTGGCACAAAATTGTTGTTTACATGTCATCCTCAAACGGATGGACAAACTGAAGTTGTCAATAGAACTTTGGGAACACTTTTGCGTGCTATTCTTAAAAAGAACTTGGATTGACATTTCTATGGACTTTATTTTGGGGTTTCCTAGGACTAAGAAGGGGAGGGATTCTATTTTGGTTGTTGTGGATTGATTCTCTAAGATGGCACATTTTATAGCTTGTCATAAAATCCGATGATGATTCAAACATGGCGGATTTGTTCTTTAGAGAAGTCGCTAGGTTGCATGACATACCTAGGACTATTGTTTCTAGTCGCGATGTTAAATTCTTGAGTTACTTTTGGTAGACTTTATGGGCTAAACTTGGCACAAAATTGTTGTTTTCTACTACTTGTCATCCTCAAACGGATGGACAAACTGAAGTTGTCAATAGAACTTTGGGAACACTTTTGCGTGCTATTCTTAAAAAGAACTTGGATTGACATTTCTATGTACTTTATTTTGGGGTTGCCTAGGACTAAGAAGGGGAGGGATTCTATTTTTGTTGTTGTGGATAGATTCTCTAAGATGGCACATTTTATAGCTTGTCATAAAACCGATGATGCTTCAAACATTGCGGATTTGTTCTTTAGAGAAGTCGTAAGGTTGCATGGCATGCCTAGGACTATTGTTTCTGGTCGCGATGTTAAATTCTTGAGTTACTTTTGGAAGACTTTATGGGCTAAACTTGGCACAAAATTGTTGTTTTCTACTACTTGTCATCCTCAAACGGATGGACAAACTGAAGCTGTCAATAGAACTTTGAGAACACTTTTGCGTGCTATTCTTAAAAAGAACTTGGATTGACATTTCTATGGACTTTATTTTGGGGTTGCCTAGGACTAAGAAGGGGAGGGATTCTATTTTTGTTGTTGTGGATAGATTTTCTAAGATGGCACATTTTATAGCTTGTCATAAAATCCGATGATGCTTCAAACATGGCGGATTTGTTCTTTAGAGAAGTCGCTAGGTTGCATGGCATGCCTAGGACTATTGTTTCTGGTCGCGATGTGAAATTCTTGAGTTACTTTTGGAAGACTTTATGGGCTAAACTTGGCACAAAATTGTTGTTTACTTGTCATCCTCAAACGGATGGACAAACTGAAGTTGTCAATAGAACTTTGGGAACACTTTTGCGTGCTATTCTTAAAAAGAACTTGGATTGACATTTCTATGGACTTTATTTTGGGGTTTCCTAGGACTAAGAAGGGGAGGGATTCTATTTTGGTTGTTGTGGATTGATTCTCTAAGATGGCACATTTTATAGCTAGTCATAAAATCCGATGATGATTCAAACATGGCGGATTTGTTCTTTAGAGAAGTCGCTAGGTTGCATGACATGCCTAGGACTATTGTTTCTAGTCGCGATGTTAAATTCTTGAGTTACTTTTGGTAGACTTTATGGGCTAAACTTGGCACAAAATTGTTGTTTTCTACTACTTGTCATCCTCAAACGGATGGACAAACTGAAGTTGTCAATAGAACTTTGGGAACACTTTTGCGTGCTATTCTTAAAAAGAACTTGGATTGACATTTCTATGTACTTTATTTTGGGGTTGCCTAGGACTAAGATGGGGAGGGATTCTATTTTTGTTGTTGTGGATAGATTCTCTAAGATGGCACATTTTATAGCTTGTCATAAAACCGATGATGCTTCAAACATTGCGGATTTGTTCTTTAGAGAAGTCGTAAGGTTGCATGGCATGCCTAGGACTATTGTTTCTGGTCGCGATGTTAAATTATTGAGTTACGTTTGGAAGACTTTATGGGTTAAACTTGGCACAAAATTGTTGTTTTCTACTTCTTGTCATCCTCAAACGGATGGACAAACTGAAGTTGTCAATAGAACTTTGAGAACACTTTTGCGTGCTATTCTTAAAAAGAACTTGGATTGACATTTCTATGGACTTTATTTTGGGGTTGCCTAGGACTAAGAAGGGGAGGGATTCTATTTTTGTTGTTGTGGATAGATTCTCTAAGATAGCACATTTTATAGCTTGTCATAAAATCCGATGATGCTTCAAACATGGCGGATTTGTTCTTTAGAGAAGTCGCTAGGTTGCATGGCATGCCTAGGACTATTGTTTCTGGTCGCGATGTTAAATTCTTGAGTTACTTTTGGAAGACTTTATGGGCTAAACTTGGCACAAAATTGTTGTTTTCTACTGCTTGTCATCCTCAAACGGATGGACAAACTGAAGTTGTCAATAGAACTTTGGGAACACTTTTGCGTGCTATTCTTAAAAAGAACTTGGATTGACATTTCTATGGACTTTATTTTGGGGTTGCCTAGGACTAAGAAGGGGAGGGATTCTATTTTTGTTGTTGTGGATAGATTCTCTAAGATGGCACATTTTATAGCTTGTCATAAAATCCGATCATGCTTCAAACATGGCGGATTTGTTCTTTCGAGAAGTCGCTAGGTTGCATGACATGCCTAGGACTATTGTTTCTCGTCGCGATGTTAAATTCTTGAGTTACTTTTGGTAGACTTTATGGGCTAAACTTGGCACAAAATTGTTGTTTTCTACTACTTGTCATCCTCAAACGGATGGACAAACTGAAGTTGTCAATAGAACTTTGGGAACACTTTTGCGTGCTATTCTTAAAAGAACTTGGATTGACATTTCTATGGACTTAATTTTGAGGTTGCCTAGGACTAAGAAGGGGAGGGATTCTATTTTTGTTGTTGTGGATAGATTCTCTAAGATGGCACATTTTATAGCTTGTCATAAAATCCGATGATGCTTCAAACATGGCGGATTTGTTCTTTAGAGAAGTCGCTAGGTTGCATGGCATGCCTAGGCCTATTGTT
>NW_027331296.1:0-11683 GCF_022965805.1 Primulina eburnea
ACGTCTCTCATTTTTTTCTCTCCTACGCAAAATCTCTTTCACCATTCTCTAGTGCAATTTGAAAGAGGAACATACAATTCAGTCGTGGACTTGATAGGAGGATTTCATCGAAGAAAGTTCGTGGGAATCAACAAGAGCTAATCCGTTTAGACCGGATTAGTTGGTGTCCACGTGATTAATTCACAAAGGTATAACTTTTATACTCCCTATGAATGTTTGATTAAAATCATACGAGCGTCCAAACAGTCTTGAATGTCAAGAAATAAAACTTTTAAACTTCCGCTGCGTTGGGCGCGTAGAAAACAGGATCCAACAGTGGTATCAGAGCCAGGTTTTCTAAATCGTATGATTTAAATTATATTGAATAATTTGTTTCTAACCACACAAGAAAATTTTCAGAAATATTGATGCACCATAAAAATTAAATTTTTCGGAAAAACAAAAAAAAAAATATTTTTTCGCGATTTGCCCGGAACTGTTCCGGGCAGACCCCGCGCAGGGCTGCGCGCGCAGCGAGCAGCGCCCTGCGCGCAGGAACGTGCAGCGCGCGCGCGCAACGTGCGCGCGCAGAGCTGCGCAGCGTGCGGAACGTCCGCACGCTGTGCGCCGCCCCGCGCGGCGCACAACGCGGCGCAGCGTGCGGAGCGTCCGCACGCTGCGCGCGGCGTTGCGCGCACCTGTGCGCGCCTGCGCGCACAGGTTGCTGCCACTGCCCGAAACGTTCGGGCAGCTGGGGGCGACGACCCGGGATCGTCTTGGGAAGCGTGCAAAATTGATGGGCTTGAATTGTTTGGGCCCAGGGTGCAATTTTCTGATTTTTCAAAATTATGGGGAAAATTGATATTTTGGAAATTGATTCAATTTTTTGTTTGGAAAATTAATAATTTTCTTGTAAAATAATAATTAGAATATGATTTTAATTATTTATGGTAAAAATGAGTTTTATAAGAAATCAATTATTATTGATTTAATTGGAAATTAAATAAAGAGTTTATTTAATTTATTAAATTCTTTAATAATTGTGGTGGTTAGTGATAAAATTATTAGATATATGATTTATCAATTAATTAAATTGTTTAATTAAATTGATGTTAATATTTGATATTAAATGCATGAAGGATGATCGAGAGCCTTGACCAATGTGTTAGGTGTATGTTAGGATATTTTACTGTTTTTATTCAATTTTATAATATTTGATATTATTAAAGTGGGCCTGGTTTATGGCCCGTTCCCACCCCCATGAGATGTATCCCTTATGTGCCATGGCTATTCAAATGTAATAATTAGAAATAGTGGGAGATCAAGACTGGAAGATGGTGGGCCCGATGATCAAGATGAAGACATGTAAAATATTGGAAGCTTTTGTAATAAGTTGCATTTGCATCCCTGCATTCACCTAGGTTTGGACCTGGATCCATGTATGGCTCACATGGATCTATTAGTGTTGGCAATCGATCATCCTTATTTATTGTTGAATGTCATATTATGATATATGTGATATATAGTAGTATGCATGTATGTATATTATTATATAATATAGTTGCATGAATCCGGCAAACATACCAACTCGTGGCACGCGATTTTCAAATAAAATGATGAGACAAATTTTTTTTAATTAAAATCCCTCATTTGAATATGATTCAAAATTTATATCAAACCGAATAAGTAAAAATTAAAAGAGTTTAATTTTTCCTTGCCTTCCATCAACCGTGGTTGCATGTTGATCGCTACCCGTGGACAGTGTCTGGCTCATATTATTGGGGAGGCCTGTACGCCGGAAAGCTGTGACTTCCACCGGACATATGATGTGAATTGAGTGGAACTCCCATGACTTCGGCTCATATTATTGGGGGAACTCATGGCGACCGTCCACTACAATTCAATATTGATGGGTTGGTTTGACACGTGAAAATAAACGGCGTCATATTATTGGGTCCTTATTAACGTGAGGCAAAACACGCGGAGGTTGCATAGGGATGCAATTGGACTCTACCTTTTAGAAATTATAATTGGCTGATATTATTCGGGATTATAATTGGCTAATTGGACTCTACGTGCCTACTAAGGAAATACGATTTCCCTTTTTCATCAGAGGGTGGTGGAAATGTCAAAATAGTGGGAGGGTAATTTATAAAATGAAATCCATATTTTATATCTTAAAATTATTTTAAAATAATCAGCAACCATTATTCTGTTTCCGTATCAGTATATTTTCGATTTCGTCACGTAATACATTTCTGTTATTAACTAGCTAACCGAATCTAATTTTCAAGACTGGTTGTGAAATTGTTCTGAATTCGGAGAAAATGACATACACACTAATGTCAGTCTTGTTGAACTGACAAAGCATGCAAGATGGTATGACCATAGTGTGCAAGCTAAAGTGTGATGTGCTCGCTTCTATGTCAAATGAACTGTATGGACAGTTTGAGGATATGTTGAATGTTGCTGACATTCGAATAAACATGCAAGAGTTGCATGGTACATGAAACTCGTACAGTGATGCACACCAATTTCAAGGAGCTCATGACTACACATATGCAAGATGGGGCTTTGGCCCATGAGCATAGTGTACGTATGACTGAGCTTATTGAGAATAAGGTGGGCCTGGAATATGTGATTCCTAACGAGTTACTAGGAAACATGAATATGTTATCTTTCTCTTCCTCATTTGACGGGGTTATGGTGAACTTCAAGTTTAATAAGATATTTGATAGCCTTGAAGAGCTAGTCAATATGCTTATGACTTATGAGATCACCATAAAATAAGAAAAATTGTTGTTTTTATGGGCCTCTCGTCAGACGAAAATGGCCCAAAAGATAAGGGAAAGAAATGTTCTGCCCCTCACAAGAAAAACAATCCCAATAAGAAGCAAACTCTGAAAGACACTTAAAAGGCCTACAAAGCCCGATAAGTTAGAACATATTTATTTCACTGCAAGAAGTCTGCACATAAGAAATTATATGCGCCAGAAATGTTCTGGAAATGATATGTGAATGTCGAAGTAAACATTATTTCAACAACAAACAAAAGAAAGTTAGATGATCCAAATCCTACACAAATATGGCACGCTAGACTAGATCATATTTCCCAAAGAAGGATGCACAAGCTAGTGGGAGAAAGAATGTTTGACTTGTCAGACATAAATTCTCTACCTACTTGTAAGTCCTGTCCAAAAGGAAAATTGACCAAGATTCCATTCGATGGAAGCATGGAACGTGCGCATGGTCTACTGGATTTGATCCAAACAGACGTTTGTGGCCCGCTAAGTGTTAGCACAAAATATGGGCAATCCTACTTCGTTATCCTTACTGATGACCATTCGAGGTATGGATATGTTTATGAAACACAAATCTGAAACATTTGAATGGTTCAAAGAATTCAGATCTGAAGTAGAAAAATCAGCTAGAAAGAAGTATTAAGGCATTTCGATCTGATCGAAGTGAAGAATACTTGAGTGCTGAATTTTTGGGTTATCTAAAAGAGAATGTGATTCTCACAGTGGACTCCACCAGCAACACCACAATTGAATGGTGTTTCTGAACGTCATAAGCGAACCTTGTTGGACATGGTTCGATCCATGATGGGATTCACTGAATTGCCTACATCGTTTTGGGTCTTTGCGCTTGAAACTGCGGCAATGTTGTTGAATAATGTCCATACTAAAGCAGTGGATAAAACACCATATGAGATATGGATGGGAAAACCTCCCAAGTATTCTTACTTGAGAATATGGGGATGTCCTGCTTATGTGAAGCAGACAGTGGGAGACAAATTGGATAGTAGATCCACTTTGTGCTACTTAGTAGGATATCCAAAGAATTCTATTGGATATTATTTTTATCATCCTAATGAAGCAAAAGTGTTTGTTTCAAGAAATGCCACCTTTTTGGAAAGGGAGTTTCTATTAGATAGAAAAGGCAAGATGATAGAACTTGAAGAAATTCAAGATACTCCCTCAACTTTAGAAGTTGAACCTAATCCCCTAGAACCAGTAGTTGAAGTACAAGCTCCTAGAAAGTCTGATAGAGTTATTAGACCACCTGCCAGATATACACTTCTTCATGAACAAGGCCATGATGAGCTTTGTGTTGGATGCGATCCATGAATTTCAAAGAAGCAATATCTGATACTGATTCAACTAAATGGCTTAAAGCCATGCAGTCAGAAATGGACTCTATGTATTCAAACCAAGTCTGGACATTAGTGGATCCACCTGAGGGAATCGTTCCCATAGGATGCAAATGGATCTACAAAAGAAAGCTTGGGGCGGATGGGAAGGTAGTGACCTTCAAAGCAAGACTGGTTGCAAAAGGTTATACTCAAAGGCAAGGAATTGACTATGAGGAAACTTTTTCACCAGTAGCTATGTTTAAGTCCATTAGAATACTACTAGCCATAGCAGCATGGTATGACTATGAGATATGGCAAATGGATGTAAAGACTGCATTCCTCAATGGAGACATCAAAGAAGAAATTTATATGTCTCAACCTGAGGGATACACATCAGTAGGAAGTGAGCATAAGGTATGCAAACTTCAGAGATCAATATATGGTCTCAAGCAGGCATCAAGGAGTTGGAACCTCAGATTTGACAGCACTATCAAAGAGTTTGGTTTCGCTAAGAATCCTGAGGAACCATGTGTGTACAAGAAAGTTAGTGGGAGTGCAGTGACATTCCTGGTACTTTATGTTGATGATATCCTGCTCATTGGGAATGATATAGGATTACTGCAATCAACTAAAGTATGGTTAGCCAGTAAATTCTCCATGAAGGACATGGGTGAAGCATCCTATGTATTAGGAATACAAATCTATAGAGATAGATCAAAAAGGATGTTGGGGCTCACCCAAGCCACATATATCGATACCATTATAAAACGATTCTCTATGGAAGAGTCCAAGAGAGGATACTTACCAATGTGTCATGGTATTACTCTATCTAAAGCTATGTGTCCCAAAACTGATGAAGAGATAGAGATGATGACACGTATTCCATATGCATCAGCTATTGGTAGTATCATATATGGTATGATATCGACACGTCCTGATGTTGCTTACGCTTTGAGTGTTACAAGCAGATATCTTGCGAACCCTGGTCCAATGTATTGGAAGACCGTGAAAGATATTCTTAAGTACTTGAGAAGAACTAATAACTTGTTCATGGTCTATGGGGTGGAGAATTGAAATTGGAAGGCTACACTGATTCTAGCTTCCAATGTGACGTAGATGATTCGAAATCGTCCTCTGGTATTGTATTCATGCTATATGGTGCGGCTGTCTCTTGGAAAGGTTCCAAGCAAGACACCGTTACGGATTCCACCACTGAAGCTGAATATACTGTTGCATCTGATGCAGCCAAAGAGGTAGTTTGGATGAGGAATTTTGTCCAAGAGTTGGGCATTATTCCTAATTGAGTTCATCCAGTTCCGTTGTACTGGGACAACACTGGTGCCGTTGCGCAAGCAAAGGAACCAAGGTCTCATCAGCGATCCAAACATGTACTGAGGAAGTTCCACGTCATACGGGAGATAGTGGGAAGAGGAGACATATAAGTCGAAAGACTCCCCTCTGCAGATAATGTTGCTGATCCACTTACAAAGCCCTTGCCAGGACCATTGTTTGAAAAGCATCGCGAAGCAATGGAATTAAGGGTAGTTGGCTCTAGGGCAAGTGGGAGATTGTTAGAGTAAATTCCCTGCAAGCCAACGGTTGGCTAGGGAATTTATTGACTCAAGTGAAATAAACAATCTTTATTTTAATATGATTTACTTTTTAATGGTTTCGTTATACTTTATCTGTATACCCATGCAAGCAGCATAGATAAAGTCCTTGATTATGCTTTAATACAAATGAATCGTAATTCGATGTTGAAACTCATTTGTAAATACTGCATATTCTAAATTCGTTCCTAGTCGATTCAGCCGCCTAAAACAGGGATAAAGGCCGCTTGAGCTCGAGACTAGCATCTGTGATGTTGTGTACTGCGTTTCTTAGTAAGGGCATAGAGATGTCCAAACATGCAGATGGGTAGTCATATGATGATTATACCGAACAACCCTCCCTCGGACTTTCCAGTGGTTATCATTCATCGAGAGGATAAGTCCGTGGTTATGATTGTACACCATTAGTCCTTACGACCCGGGACAACACTGAGGCTCTATATGCTAGGGCTGTGCTTTGACTCGTTTACCGGCTCCAGGAGAGTCATCAGGTGGCGAGGTTGGGTACAGTTGCGACACATATAGGAGCCAGTGCATTGTAGTCGGGGATTCACCGCTCACCTGCGGGTGTGGATATCCTATGTGATCTAATGAAATAATAGTGCATGGAATCTCTGGCCAGAGTACGAGATGTACGTTGGAGAAGGAGTTCTCCAAATAGTACACGCGATGCCACTATTATAGTTATCACATAGTTATCGAATTAATATGCAACCCTCGATGAACCAATGGTTGCAGATTCGATCGGGATATATGAGATGAAGGGACTGTACTGTACGTTAATCATAATCGACTGGTTCTTGCAGGCACTATCAGTGATACCTAGGGGATCATGGGGCGATGCTACTAGACGCTCTTACCATGATCCGATGGGTGCTATCAGAAATGAGTTCTGACATTCTTGATCAAGGTGTTGATGAAAAGAATGGGGCTAACTAGGGTAAGCCCGAATAAAGGATTATGTCCTGAATCACAAAGAGTTGTGGACCCACGGCTAGCTGTATCCCTGAACCATTGAGGGTCACACAAGTACTGGATTGTTTGTTCCCGTTGAGAGAATAAATTCAAGAAGTTGAATTTATACTATATAGTAAATTCAAGGAGTTGAATTTATGATAATTAAATTTTGAGAGAATAAATTCAAGTAGTTGAATTTATAAAATTTGAGAATTTAATTTATTAAACTCAATTGTTGGGTTTATTAAATATAAAATGTTGGAGGTGATAAAAATTCAAGGAGTTGAATTTATAATTTAAATAATAAATTCAAATGTTGAGTTTATAATGTATTTAATTTATTAAGCTCAAAAGTTGAGTTGATTAATTAATAAATTAAATATGGTGGATAATATGTTTAATGGGCTTGTAGGGGAACAAGTCCAACATATTAAATAATTAAAGTTTTAATGGACTTTGATTAAATTAATTAAACTAGTTGGACTAGCCCAATTAATTAAATCAAGCCCATTAATGTTAATTATGTAATTAGGTTATTATTTAATTATAAATAATACAATAAAAGAAAAACCTAGCCACCACCAACCAAAATAACGTGAGCCCACCTCCAAAGCAAAAAGGATTTTCGGCCACCTCTTGAAATTTCTTTTAGGGTTTGAGCCGTCTCTCATTTTTTTCTCTCCTACGCAAAATCTCTTTCACATTCTCTAGTGCAATTTGAAAGAGGAACATACAATTCAGTCGTGGACTTGATAGGAGGATTTCATCGAAGAAAGTTCGTGGGAATCAACAAGAGCTAATCCGTTTAGACCGGATTAGTTGGTGTCCACGTGATTAATTCACAAAGGTATAACTTTTATACTCCCTATGAATGTTTGATTAAAATCATACGAGCGTCCAAACAGTCTTGAATGTCAAGAAATAAAACTTTTAAACTTCTGCTGCGTTTGGGCGCGTAGAAAACAGGATCCAACAAAGAATAACATCGAAGGCAACCATAGGGATAACAATCAAATCAGCGAAGACAACTCGCTCCTCAATACGAACAGGACACGCAAAGACAATCGATGTCGGGCACAAGACATCTCCCGAAGGCAAAACAACACTAAGCTGAATGGGAAGAATAGAAGGAACTATACCCAAATATCTCAAAAACAAATCAGACATAAAAGAATGAGTAGCACCAGTATCAATCAAAGTAGTAGCTACTCTGCCTGAAATCAAAATAGTACTAGAGATCAATGAAGAATCATGATTAATACCTTCCTTGGTCATCGAAAAGATACGACCCTGGACTCTCCCTTGGCTAGCTCCCTTAGGACAATTTCTGGCAACGTGGCCTGCCGTGCCACAACGATAGCAAGACTGAGTGCCAAATCTGCACTCTCCACGGTGATGCTTGCCACACTTCTGGCACAAAGGCTTCTCGGGATCAAATGGAACAACTGGAACTGGCGATGGTCTAGGACTCGGCTCCATCTTGCCCTTGCCCTTGAAACGATCCCTGCCCCTCTGATTAGAACCCTGGCCTCTCTGAGCAACAGCTTGATGCCTCTCCCTGGCGATATCCTTCTCATCCTGCTCGGCCAACAACGCTTTGGACACGATCTCCTTGAAAGTCACGGCCTTGGACATGTTGATATCACGGCGAATCTCCGCTCTAAGGCCTCGAATGAAATGAGCGCCTTTGTCCTTGTCGTTCAAAGCAATATACGGAGCAAACAAGCAACCCTCCTCAAACTTCAGGATATACTGACCAACATCCAAGCTCCCCTGTCGAAGCTCCAAGAACTCCGTAACCTTCCTCGCTAGAAGTGCATCGGGGAAATACTTGTCGTAGAACAAGTCCGTGAACTCTGACCACTTCAGCGTCGCAACAGTCACACCAACCTTCGTCGCATTCCACCAAATGCGGGCAGCCTTAACCAACATGAAAATGGCACAACTAATCTTGTCTTTGTCCTCATACTGGATATGATCGAAGATAGCTTCAAGCGCCTTGACCCACTCGACAGCAACTAGAGGATCGGTGCTACCTGCGAATTCCAGTGGATCCATCCTCTTGAAAGCAGAAAAGACGGCATCAGTGCCAACAGCCTGAGCAACCTGACCTCTCACTTGGCCTCTACCCTGTCCAGTTCCTTGCATACGAATGAGCTGCTGAATCTGCTCGCTATGCACCTTAGCCTGCTCCTTAAGCAACTTGCCGAACTCGTCGACAACTCTCGAGGAAGAACTATCCTCACCCTCTGCCGCCTTACGCTTAGGAGGCATACTCTACAATTGCTCACAAGACACCAATCAATATATATAACAATGGATAGATGCAAGAAAACATACCCGGACAGTTGAAAGTAGACGAAGTCATATGCATTGGTCCGAAGAACACCGCTCTGATACCACTAAATGTGACACCCTGACCCGTTACAATTAAAAATACAGCGGAATTTAAAATTTTCTTTAAAATATGGAAGGAGTTTCAAAATACATTTCATAAAAATGTTTACAAAACAAATACATGATCATTCAAATGATATACAAAATACAAAAGAATCATTCTTATGATCATGTCCCAAAATGATACAAAATAATCTTCCTTCCAACGGTGCATGCATATGACCCCTATCCACAGTCAACGTCCAGGGTCACCACTCTGATCTGCATCACATGAATAAACTGGAATGAGAATAAATCTCAGCAAGTGGAACTCTAACATAGCAATGATACATAGTATACTCTGTAAATCATGACTTTGAAATCATAAATACCATCAACTCTGAAACATGAATACTGTAGCAATAACTGTAGCAATAGCATATCAATAGGATAACAATACGATGGTATTTCTCTTTTCTCTGGTTGGATTGATATCAATAGTATCTATGACTGTGGGTGCAAATATCCCATCGATATAAATCGATAACTGTGAGGGATATAAGCCTATAGGCGTTGATCAATTAATTGCATGCAATGCTCTGACTATGATTCAATCAATCCAATAAAACATTTGAACTCAGAATATCATTTAAAGCCGTCGTTTCACAATCTCATAATATCTCTTGTATTCCCTTTTTAACAATAATGAGACATACAATGCCTCCAATAGATAATCAATGAAATCAATACATAACAATGGATCAATGGAAGGGAATAACACTTTGAAACCTTTAAAACACAATACATATATCATCATGTGAGCAAAAAGGATGAAATTCCACTTACAAACCAATAGAACACCTCCAAACTAACTCTTGGTACACCACCTACAACAATAATCCAAAAACAACACCAATATCAACTCTATATCCACAAGTACAAGTCAAATAATCCATTAATCAACTCAAACAACAAGCCCAAGTCAACCCTTAACTCAAAACCTTAATAGAATCGCACCAAAAACTTACCTAAGCTTCCTTATACCACGTAGAACGTCGATCTCTAGTCGAAAATCCAAACAAAGCCAGGAATCAAAGGTAGGAAGCAATTGAAAATGGAGAAAACCCTTGCCCTAGAGAGGAAATCTCGAAAAGAAGATAAGAGATAAGGTATGGAATGGCCAACAACTCCCAAAAAGCAACTAAATATCTCGCCCATACTTACACCGCGGGTGCGGTCACACAAGCACCGCGGGTGCGCTAAGCTCACGGCAATCCAACAAAATTCCATGCACGAACACCGCGGGTGCGGTGCTACAATTACCGCGGGTGCGGTGCACACCGCGGGGGCGGTCCTTGCACTGCCGCGGGTGCGGTCATGCCACGGCCTTCCAAAACCAAAATGATGAATAGTACACCGCGGGGGCACTCCTCTAAGAGCGCGGGTGCACTCTTGCTACGGAAATGAACAGTAATAAGGCCACAAAAATAGATCCGAAACGCTGAAACGAACAATCAACACCAACTAATACCTCAATAAAACAATAACCAATAATACTATGGCCCAAAACACAACTCTAAACATCTAATCATAAAACCCAAATAACAAGTAAAGCTTAAACCGTACCGTACACCGGGCTCGGCTATTACATAACTAGTGGGACTTGGGTAAATTCAAGTAATGTTTAATTAGTCTCAAATATGTTTGAGATAATTAAAATTTATTCCAAGGTTTTAATTTGATTAAAAACCATATAATATGCATGCATGGGAGGTGAAAGGTTGGGAGACTACTTTTTGTGTTTTCTAGGCATGGCATGCAACTTTTTGGAACAACTTTTCCCACAACCAAAAAAATGTCTCTCCTTCTCTCCAAGCATGAATAGTGGCCGAGTTACTATTCACATTTTTTGGTCTCCAAGTTTTTCTCTCAATTTTCTTCTTCAATTGTTGAGGAAAGAAATCACTTCTCTTTGAAAAATCTTCTTATTTTTCTAGTGCAAAATAAGAAGGGTTCTAGCTAGTTAGTGGTGGGCTTGATTGGAAGAAAGGAGTCCAAAAGAAAGTTGAAGCTTGTAGATTGTCTACCTTCAAGAGCTAAGGTGTTTACACCTTAGTAGGAGCCACAATCAATCTTTGAGATTGATAGGTACATTTCTTAACACACTATGAATGTCATTTTGGTTTTATTGTATTTGCTACACATTATATGAGAGGTGGCCGAAATTTTTGCTAGAAAATATGATTTTCGAAATTTTTGTCGCTTCCGTTGCGCTTCCGGTCACCGTAACCGATCCCCTTTCATTTAGCCCATAAAGTCTTCCAAAAGTAACTCAAGAATTTAACATCGCGACCAGAAACAATAGTTCTAGGCATGCCATGCAACCTAACGACTTCTCTAAAGAACAAATCCGCAATGTAAGCATCATCGGTTTTATGACAAGCTATAAAATGTGCCATCTTAGAGAATCTATCCACAACAACAAAAATAGAATCTCTCCCCTTCTTAGTCCTAGGCAACCCTAAAATAAAGTCCATAGAAATGTCAATCCAAGTTCTTTTTAAGAATAGCACGCAAAAGTGTTCTCAAAGTTCTATTGACAACTTCAGTTTGTCCATCCGTTTGA
>NW_027331297.1:0-18563 GCF_022965805.1 Primulina eburnea
CTAGGACCAAGACCGATTCCCTTAAGACCTTCCTAGTCCAGCCCTCTTGAGCGATTCACGAGGACGTGCATGGTTCTCTCCCTTGCACGCGGTCGTGGCTACGTGGTTCCCTAGCCGTGCGCCCTTCCACTCCTATCCTCTCAAACCTTGCGTGGACCACCATGGTTCGAGGCTAGGACCCTCACGAGCCCAGCCCTTCGCCTGGAAGACACTTGCATAGCCCACTTCCTAGTTTTCCCCAAAAAGTCTAACCCTTGCCCTATGATCCCATTTTTTCGTTCCAGCTTGTTTCCCTTGCGTCTAGCCCTTATCTATGCATCTAGAGACCCTTAAACGTGTGGAGAAAAATCCCTTCCCAAAGCCCTGGCAGGCCCTTCATTCACCATTAACAAGAGTTTTAAATTATAAAACACATGTTCTAAGCATAATAAGGCATAAAAAAAAAACAAAGGCAATATATTTTTCATACAAACATGCTTCAAACATATAATATGGTGTTATAGATGAGAAAAAGAATATTAAGGCATGTCTTTGCGTTTATTACGCACTAAAAACAAGTTGAGATACGAAGAACGTCGACATAGGGAGGACCTTTCTGATTTTCCATTCAAAAACTGCGACTTCCTCTCAATATTTACGTGTGGTGTGTGCTTGAATGCTGAAGGAAGATTCCTAGTGCTTTGAGGGGTTGGGGCATGTGGTTATGGGGCTTGAGGGTAGGGTTTTAGACTTTTATTCTAATTAAAACACATGGTGCAAGCTTAGGCCATTAACTAATTATAATAGGCTCATTAAATCCATTAGTTAATATTTAATATATTTTGTTTAGAAAAATTTGTGAAAATATTAGCCGATTTATCGAAAAGTTCAAATTTTCTTCGAAAATCGAACACCGGTTTAAAATATGACTCGGTCTATAAAAACACATCAAAACACTTCATTTTCGAAAATATCATATAACATATACCATATATTAAATAATTAAAACTAATCATTTAATGAAAATATTTTCATTTTTCACTCATCGGTCTCCGTTCCTCGATCGCGTCTCGAATAACCTTTATAACACAATTTTAATGCATTCTAATATAAAAGTATATTTTAAACATGTAACCATGCACACCATAATTAATTCATGTCATTAAAACTATTTAATTAATCATTTTTCCTAGATTTGCATGAAGTTAGATTACGTTATCGTATTTTAGACCTTAAAGGATAATTGAATTATGAAAGAATGCATCTATTTATAGATGCAGTTCTTCGTCTGAATTCATATTTCAAAGTCGCTGCCAAAAATGTGTCCTTTGTTGCCTCATTAAATGATGTATGCAACCTACCTAACATATTGTCGACTTTTTTGACTAAATCACTTGGAGATTTGATTGAGAATCAAATACATCTCCACACATCATTTCAATCTTACCATTACTTGCTGCTTACGTTTCTGCTAGGTCACTTGATGAACTACACCACTCAAACTTATCTGTGTTCACTGACTTGATCTGAACATCAGCTATGTTATCTTTTGTATGGATCTTCTGCATATCTATACTTCTTTCTTCTACTAATTTCCGCACAAAGTGAAATTAAACTCCAATGTGTTTAGTCTCGGAATAAAATACTGGATTCTTTGTGATGTACAAGACATTCTGACTGTCACAAAACAAAGTAATATTATCCTGTTTGCGTCCGATCTCCTCCAATAGCCTTTTAATTCATATTGTCTCCATGCAAGCTTGAGTAACTTTCATGTATTCTATCTCGTTGTAGATAATACCACAACTGTTTTCAGTTTTGAAACCAGCTTATAGCTCCCCCTGCAAGTGTAAACACATAACTAGTAGTAGATTTCATCTTAACAGGATCACCTACATAATCTGAATCGACATAGCTCCCGAGTGTAAAATCTGATCTTCCATAACATAATACAACATTTGAGGTACCCTTAATGTATCTAAAGATTCTCTTAACATTACTTTAATGCTCTCTTCCAGGATTCGTCATATACCGACTAACTGCTCCCACGAATTAAGCAATGTCTGGTCTTGTAAAGATTATAGTGAACATTAAACTTCCCACTGCTGATGCATATGATACTCGAGACATCTCCATCTTCTCTGCTTCACTGATAGGACACATTTCGGAGGATAACTTGAATTTAACAGGAAGAAGGGTCAAAATTGGCTTACTATCTTGGATGTTGAAGCGTAGCTATACTTTCTTCAAATAATTTTTCTGGGAAAGCAAAATAATTTTTTTACTTCTGTCTTGGTGAAATTTGATACCTAGAATCTTGTTTGTAGTTCCCAAATCCTTCAAATCAATTCCCTAGCTAACAGTGTCTTCAATCCTTGGTCTCGATCTTTGTTTGGGCTTGTTACCAACATATCATCCACATATTACAACAAAATGATATAATCATCACAAGATATCTTGAAATATGTACAAGGGTCTGGCACTAAGTCTGTTGTATCCAAGGCTCATGATATAGAAATCAAATCTCTTGTACCAATACCTTGGTGTCTATTTGACACCGTACAGAGATTTGTTCAGCCTGCAAACCAAGTTCTCATTGTTTTTTTCGTAAAACCTTCTGGCTGGAGCATATATATTTTTTTTTCAAGATCTCTATGAAGAAATGCAGTTTTCACATCTAGCTGTTTTTAGATATAGGTCAAACACTGCATATAATGCCAACACTACTCTGACTGTTGTGAGCTGAACCACATGAGATTGAAGTCAATTTCTTTTTTCTGAGCATACCCTTTTAGCACCAATCTAGCATGATACCGCTCCACTTGGTTATTGTCATCATGCTTGATCTTATAGAACCATCTGTTACCAATGGCTTTCATTCCTCGTGGTAGTATAACATGATCCCAAGTTTTATTTTTTTCTAATGCCTCTAATTCTTCCGGCATTTCTATCATCAACAACGATACATCTGACCTTTGAGTAGCCTCGTGGAAACTCAATGGCTTACCATCTTCTTATCATAAACAATATTCTGACCTGGTGATCTTATGTCTCAAGTTGACTGCCTCACATTGGAAACCTCAGATGCAACATGTTCTTGTTCTTCGTGCTCTGGTATTACTTCAAAAGAAATTTGACCTTCGTTCGTCTTATTTTCCACCCGAAATATAATAGTTTCTTAATTCAACATGCCTTTGTCTCTCTTTACTTTATCTTCCTCGAATATAACATATATGCTAATAACAAGCTTGTGGACATTAGGATCGCACAAGCGAAACCCCTTAACTCCATCAGCATAACCCAAAAAGATACATTTTTTGGATTTCGAATCCAATTTTGATCTTTCTTAATCATTGTACAGAACGTACACAAGACTTCCAAATGTATGCAAATGAGAATAATCATTCGGCTTCCCAGTCCACATCTCCATCGGAGTCTTCAGATCAATCGCTACTGAAGGATAACGATTGATAATATAACAAGCAATTTTGACTGCTTCCGCCCGAAATGACTTGTTTAGAACTACAGTCCTCGACATAGCTCTTGTTTTGTCCAAAAATGTCATGTTCATCCACTCTGCCACTCCATTTTATTGAGGTGTGTAAGCAATCGTGATCTATCTTTTGATGCCCTCATATTGACAAAATGCATCAAATTCGTCATTGGTATTTTCTCTTTTATTGTCAGTACTCAGACATTTGATTTTATTTTCAGAATCAAGTTCAACTCGCGCTTTGAATTCTTGGAAGATCTGAAAAACATCTGATTTCTTCTTGATTAGATACACCCAGCATCTTCTAGATAAATCATTAATGAACGAGAAAAAGTATCTCACTCCTCCTAGGGATACAACTAGTGCTTGTCAAACATTTGAATGAATCAGATTCAACATACTTGCAAGATGTTTAAAAGAACCGTTGTAGTTTGTCCAAAAAACACGCTAATCAACAACGGTTTTTAGAAAACCGTTGTTGATTGTCCAAAAAAAACACACTAATACACAATATTTTATAGAAGCGTTGTCTTTGTCCCTAAAAAAACGCTAATTAACAACGGTTTTAGAAAACTAAAACCGTTATTGATTGTCCAAAAAAAACACGCTAATACACAATGTTTTATAGAAGCGTTGTCTTTGACCTTAAAAAAACGCTCAAAGACGACGTTTTTCTAAAGTTTGTCTTTTGCTTAAAAATGCTATACGACAACGGTTTTCACTAAAATCTTTCTCAAAAAGCAAAAGACAACGATTTTAGAGAAAAACCGTTGTCGTATGTGTGTTGTTGAAGAAAAAATTTCTTGTAGTGCTACCTAATATATTGTCGAATTTTTTGACTAAATAACTTGCCGACAAAATAGGCTTCAAGATGGATTTCAAATTTTAAAAGATATTTTTCGAGTTATTTATGGATTTCAAATGAATCCCAACATGGGTTCATTTTAAATCTGTTGGAGATTTAATGAAATAAATCTCTATAAATCATGTGATTAAATCAATATATCACAACACGCCAGGAATTCATGTCGAATTATCAGAAAATATGAATAACAGTAAACACATACCATAACCATACCAATTTATTTAATACTTTGGAAACCCATAATTAATTAAATCACTTTATTGGGCCCTTTATTAGATAGCATGTCCATGTACAATTAATTAAATTATGCCAGCCCACAAAATAATTCCAACAATCTCCCACTTGGGCCACATAAGTTATCCGGATATTGTACATGCAAAAACTGGATTGAGCTCTTGCTATCTAAACCAAAATATTCCTTAACAATCTGGTCTATCAATTATACCAATATTGAACCAAAGCAGTCATCGCTACATTTAAAATCACTAGACCCATCAATGATCACAATGTTAGCATAATCAATAACATAGATCAAGTATGGATGTGTAGCATGGAAATACATAAATGTGATCCTAGAATAAAACCTGCATTTACAACTGGTTCTCCTAATGACTCAAAGCGTCCAATAATAGACTTTCAACCAAATGCTAAACCGCAATGAAAGTCATCACTTTATTTCAGAGTAATTCAAATAAACCTTAGTCTGTACAGAAACTTAAATCATGTCAAATGAGTCAATGCTTAAACAAAATACAAACTCCCACTGTACAGGCATATGAACTATATGGACAACACCAATGTGTGTCACATGCCCAAAAAATCTTGGGTGGCCAACCCATGACAAACGCATCCGCAATTATAGAGTTTGCAATAACATGCTCAATTGACACATAATCACTCTGAATTATTTCCTTCCAACTGGAAACTTCATATCAATATACTTTGACTTTGACAAGTTTCAGTTGTTCTTTAAGTATAATATAGCGGCTTTATTATCACAATTGATCCTCAGTGGTTTCTTAGACCAATGATCATTACCGGTGATAAAATTCCGCAACTTTATTCGGATTCCAAATATCTAACTATTTCCAAATGTTAGATTTCCGATGTGTGAGCATAAAATCTTTAGTTCATTTTATGTACCGTATAACCCGATTAATAATCCAATGTCGGGTTTCTTAAATATCTGCCCAACATTCTAATGATGTTCACAATATCTAAACAATGTTCTCTATAAATCCGAATGAGATTACCACATGATAAAATTTATACCATCACATATGTACACATAAACATCAATATATATTTCTCAATGTTGACTTTCTAATTTACTCACTCCCACTAAAGTCAACATAAAAAATTAATTTGCATTTAACTTCAAAATTTCATGCATGCATAATCTCAATGTCATTTAAAATATTGATGTTCAATTTATCAAGTTTTAATCAATCAAGGAACACATACCAAACATATTTGAATTTCGAAAAATTGAAAATACCATATGGTTAAAAGAAAAACTTGATTTGTTCAAACATGAAACTAAAATCAAATTTCATTTTTCAAATTCAAATACCAGAAAATAAAAAACGCAGTTCCTAAATAAAGCTTTAAAGAAAAAACACCAACAGTTTTATTGTCATTTTCCATAAGATGTATCTTTCACCATCAGTTGGCAACCGGCTCCTTAGGCAACCCTTTCTTTGCACGCCAATTGGCTTATTTGGGACAATCCTTCTTCACATGCCCACCAGTCTTTTTTGCAAAAGAAACAAGTGATCACTTTATCTTGTTTCTGTTGCTCCATATGATGTGAAGTCCCAGAGTTTCCTTCCTTATTGCTCCATTTCCTTTTCTTATTGATGCAATTACCTTGATAGTTAGATGTCAAGTGAGCACTTTCAATCACATCTTGTTTCAATCTCTCCTCCTCCTGAACGCACTGCGCAATAAGCTCATTCAAAGTCCACTTTTCCTTCTGGGTATTATAACTTATTTTGAATTGATTAAATTGCGCAGGCAGATAGATCAAGACTAAATGCACGACTATGTCTTCCGACAATTCCAACTTGAATGCTTTTAGTCGAGTCACAAGATTTGACATTTCCATTATGTACTCCCTTATGTTCCCTTTCTCTTTGTACCGCATTGAGACAAGTTTATTCAGAATAGTACTTGTCTCGACCTTTTCGTTTGCAGTGAAACGATCTGCTATTTGAGTAAGGAACTTTTTAGCATCATTTTCTTCAAGAATTGCACCCCTTATAGTATCTGAAATGGAATGTTTCATAATCATCAGACTCATGCGATTTGATCGCTCCCACTTTTCCAAAGAACCCTTTTGATCAGCAGTTCCTCAACTGGTCAAAAGTGCGGGGCGATCTTCCCTTAGCGCATAGTCCAAATCCATGCAGCCGAGCACTATCATAACACGCTCTTTCCATTTCTTGAAGTTTGAGCCATTAAGTACTAGAATGTTGTTCAGATTGGCAGATATAGAAGATGCTATAACAAAATAGAACAAAAAACTCATAATGAAATATAGTCCATGCATAGATTTAAATTAAATAAATCGCAAAATATAAGCATGCTGGTGGTGGGCCCATAAAAAAATGTACCTAGCACAACATTGATAATTAGTCTTTGAACAAAAATAACAATTTGTAAGTGGTACACTCAAACATCATGGTTATTAAATATTGATAATAAATCCGGCCAACAATATGCCTTTCTTTGGACCGACAATTGCATGCATGGATAAATCCGAAATTATCACATATTTAGTACCACATATTGTGCTAAAATTTGGCCAGAATTCGCGCACATGCGCGAGGCTGCCCGAGACTTGGCAGTGGTGAGCAAAGGGCCTCGCGCATATGCGCCGAGTAGGGCGCGCATATGCGCGAGTCATGCAGCATGGAAATTTGACAAATGGCTTGTTATGCACCGTGAGTATATATATATATATACATGCAAGAATTGTTTCTTGAAAGAAAATCAGAAAGGGACGAGAGCTTTGAGGAAAAGCTAGCTTCGTACATTTCAAAATTCTACCGTGCAATATCCGTCTGTCCAAATCGTAATCCGACTTCGGTACGGTAATCCTATCGACGTAGGCTACAACTTGACATAAGTTTTGCTACGTTTTGACATGCTTTGAAATTATGCTATTGTCAGAATTGAATAGGATTCAGATATGATATTCTTGATATGTTAGACATCGTAGAATCGAAGTCAGATTAAGAAATAGACGGATTATGGAATTGTTATGATTTTCTGATTATAATCAATTAATACCGGACAGATTTGGATTATGGATTGATTATAGATTGTATTGGATATGGGTTATAGATTGTAACTATTATCTGGTGAATTGGTATAGACGGGGATATTGGAATGGTACCGTTATACCGTTGATTTTGAATTAAATCCAGATTGATTAGATTGTTATGGATTTGATTGGTGTATTGACATAAGATTATTGATATTATCAGTACCAGATAGGCTTTGAGTTCAGGACTTCGACTGAGCCAGAAACCGACGAAAGAAAGGTATAAGTCAATGTGGTATTGGGAGATGGACTTGAGTCGGTTTAGACTTGGGTTTCCCTAAATCACATACTTTATTTTATTGCATGGATATTTGCATTACATTGATTAATGTACTTGTTCTCTTGTATTTAGATGACAGGTATTAGACAAGTTATCTTGTGACAGAAGTGCCGGATAGTGGTGGTATCGCCACGGCACATTGTACTATGTCTCAAGATAGGATGCTAGTGATAGAGCTACAGTCCTTGACGGTTAGGTCAGGACACTGGATGTTTGGTTATATCGAGTAATGGAATCTATTACGGAATTCGATATAGGAACACCATATTTGGTTATATCGAGTAAAGGGTATTGGAATTCTTCTATTACGGAATTCGATATAGGAATACCAGGGCACTGGTTATATCGAGTAATAGATATTATGGTTCCATCCTTTACGGAATTCGATATAGGAATACCACATCTGGAAACCGGGATCCCTAGACTAGGATTGAGTCTAGTCTGAATTATGATTGATGTCGACAGTTTGATTTGATATTGTTTATGTTTCAGATTTTGATACGTATTCATGTTACCTGATTACATGCTTTATATGATTTATATGATTGCATGTTTCATTGATTTATACTGGAGATTATATTCTCACCGGTATATCCGGCTGTTGTCTTGTCTGTATGTGTACTTGACAACATGTGGGACAGGTCCAGGGTCGAGGAGATGAAGAGCTAGATCGTGATTAGAGTGGTGGCACCGGACTTGGACTAGATATAGGGTTAAACACTTGACTTTAGTTTTAAACCCTAGTTTGCATAAATGTTAAAATACAGGATTGGTATTTTATATACTGATATGTATATATGTTGTATATCACTACGTTCCGCAGTTTAAAAAAAAAAAATTTAGACCCTGTTTTATTATTGATTAATTGGTCACAATGATGATTAAGAACTTGATTAGCGTCCGGGTCCCCACAATAATCTTCCTTTAAGCCGATTAATTTCTGCATAGTTTTGACACGCTTTAAGATCATATAATTATGTGTTTGTAATCTTGCCAAAAAAATAACCTTCCTTTGGGCCGATTATTTTCTGCATAGATATAAACACATTTTTTTTAAAGTCTGCAATCTGGCCAAAAAATAGTCTTCCTTTGGGCCGGCTATTTTTCGCATAGATATAAATACACTTGAAAAAGATATATTGAATCTAAAATCAGGCCAGAAAATAATCTTCCTTTGGGCCGATTAATTTCCGCATAGATCTAGATGCACTTTAAATTCATCTATTGTGTTTGAAATTTGGCCAAAAAATAGTCTTCATTTGGACCGACTATTTTTCGCATAAATTAAAACACAATTTATTTTGAACTTGAATAATATCTATATATCTCAAAAAAGCACTTTATTAACATGAAATTTAAATTTAACCAAATTTGAGATACAAGATATCAACTTAACTAAAATTTTCACAAGAAAATTTAATTTACTTTAATTGGGCCAAATAAACCAAGGAGACCAAATTTGCAAGAATTAAAATATTTGCACCTCATAATTATTCATCCCTAAATATTTTATCGAAATAAACAAAGGCGATAAAATAACGAATAATTACATTTTAATTTTATTTCATGCAATTAAATTTGAAATGTTCTAATTTAATTTCACAAATCAGAATTACGGAAGTCAAAATTTAATAAATGGTCAAAATTTTGGATTTCAAAATCTGTTTCAAAATTAGAAACCAAACAAGGTCTTAAATTAATCCA
The DNA here is from genome assembly GCF_022965805.1 of Primulina eburnea. NCBI lineage: Eukaryota > Viridiplantae > Streptophyta > Magnoliopsida > Lamiales > Gesneriaceae > Primulina > Primulina eburnea. The sequence goes on from NW_027331297.1 coordinate 9,650, forward strand.
AAAATGCCCAAATTATGAAACCCTAGCCCCACTCACAAATCCGCCGCCGCCATTAATTCCGGCCAAACCAGTTGATAGCGACCATGACCAGCCGTCGCCTTACCACGGCCGACCACCTCCATAACATCTCCGACCACAAAGCGCACACAAAACGATCGAAATCAGCAAAAAAGGGACTGAATTCACGCGGATAAAAGTTTCGAGATTCATGTAAAAAATTCGATCCTTACGGAAGCTTTTACGGCTAATTAATTGATTTTTATGGAGCGCCTGAGTGTTGCAAACAAAACGCCTAAGATATAGTCGCTGGAAAGTGGCCGGAAAACGTCCGATTTTGTCTTAATCCGGCGGCCTATCCCGAATCCGAAAATTTCAAATTTTCGATTTTTTTTTTAAATTCGAAAATAAATCTGAGTTTTGGATGAAAATTCCGAAAATTCTAGATCCAAAGAGTATGAATTTATTCATATCCAAATTCAGAAAATTTTAAGAAAAATCATATCTGAATCCAAAAAATTTATAGACAAGAAAATCGTCTCAGATCTGAGAGTAAAACATACTTTTCTGTCGATCCATCAATAAAAAAAATTCTAATAATTCAACATGAATGTTGCTCTAATACCACTTGTTAGAGATTTAATAAAATAAATCTCTATAAATCATGTGATTAAATCAATATATCACAACACGACATGAATTCATGTCGAATTATCAGAAAATATGAAAAACAGTAAACACGTACCAGAATCCATTGTTCGATATAGCGTCGGAGTTATGGATCTTCCAAGACAACAGAGAATCGACCACCTTATTCTTGTCTTTGATGGGAGAAGGAGAGAGATCTAGAATACGTGTGCCGTATGTATTCTGTGTTATGTTCTCTGTGCCTCGGGGACCATAACTTTATATAACCTTAGCAGTCTTCAACCCATCATAGAAGACCTAATTGAGCTGAGTTTCTACACATAAGGTGTATCATACCAATTTATTTAATACTTTGGAAACCCATAATTAATTAGATCACTTTATTAGGCCCTTTATTAGATAGCGTGTTCATGTACAATTAATTAAATTATGCAAGCCCACAAAATAATTCCAACAAAATCTTCTGCACAAATACTTTTTCATCCCCATCTTTCTACCCAAACTTTCACAACCAATGTCATTTTAATTATTATATTTTTATATTTAAAAAAAAACAATTTATAGGTGTGATGGCATGTTTTTAGTTATTCCCCAATGTGTGTGACGATGGTTTTTGGCTATCGCATCCGAGAAAACAAGGACATAATCCTTCCCTTTGACAACAACATACAAGAAAGTTTATACCAAATGTGTTGTATGCAAGATCTAAAAATTAAAAATTCTAAAGATGATTTTTGTAATCATAATCATGGTTATTTTTAATTATAATATTTTAGATTGAGATTGATTGTAGTTAAATTTAGATAAGATTGAGATAATTATGACAATAAACAAAAATATACCAAAATTAGATAGACAAATGCATATATGTGCTATATATATACCATAACAAGAATTTGACGTTGGAAATTTGAGTAAAAAATGCCAAAAGTTTAGTAGAGATGAAGGATGTTTTTTGTCGAAGTTAATTACTATTATGCCTTTTGATGAAGTTGACATAAAATATTCTTTGAATCGCATTTTTTAGTGTTTGTGCAACAGATCCTTTGATCTTACCAATCTCATCCAGTTGTCAGTTGATGCAAGAAAAGGGACCATTAAAACAATCGTATCAGATTCATCGTCACGCATTATTTTATTCAACAATTCCAGATTAAATTCTCATCCCCGCTCAGACTCTCGGCACTGCGAAATCCCGCATATTCTCTTGTCGATCGAAAACCGAGATGGGTTTGCAAGGAGATGAAGAGACAGCAAAAGGGTCGGAAGGGATACCCTTTAAACGATCGGTTTTCCGCTACAATTCGCCTCTTGTTCAGGTTGCGTTGATCGGGTTTGTGTGTTTCTGCTGCCCGGGTATGTTTAATGCGCTGTCGGGCATGGGCGGCGGTGGGCAGGTGAACCCGAATGCTGCGAACAACGCTAATACGGCACTCTACACTACCTTCGCGGTGTTCGGTATTCTGGGCGGAGGAATCTACAACATCTTGGGCCCAAAGCTCACACTTGTGTGCGGCTGCTCGACGTATATTTTGTATGCTGGCTCGTTTCTGTATTACAATCATTACCAGCACCAGGCATTCGCCATTGTAGCCGGCGGGGTCCTTGGGATCGGCGCCGGCCTTCTGTGGGCGTCGCAGGGTGCCATTATGACATCGTATCCGCCGCATAATAGAAAGGGTATTTATATTTCTTTGTTTTGGAGTATTTTTAACTTGGGTGGTGTGGTGGGTGGTTTGATTCCTTTTGTAATGAATTACCATAGGACTGATGCACAGTCCGTCAATGATGGTACATATATTGGTTTCATGCTTTTTATGGCCGTTGGAACTATTTTATCTCTGTCAATATTACACCCTAGCCGTGTCGTGCGTGATGATGGATCGCATTGCACGAATATTAAATACTCGAGTGTGTCGGTGGAGGCTAGTGAGATTCTGAAATTGTTTCTTGACTGGAGGATGTTGCTCTTGGTGCCTGCCTCTTGGGCTAGTAACTTTTTCTATAGTTACCAATTTAATAATGTTAATGGGCAGCTGTTCAATCTTAGGACAAGAGGTTTTAACAATATATTCTACTGGGGTGCACAGATGATTGGTTCTGTGTTTATTGGGTACGTTATGGATTTCAGTTTTAAGAGTAGGAGGGCTAGGGGGTTGCTTGGTATCGGGATTGTGGCTGTTCTTGGGACTGCTATATGGGGTGGAGGGCTAGCCAAGCAGCTGGATTACAGGCGTGGCCATTTGCCGACCGAGAAGCTGGATTTCAAGGGAGGGAGTAATTTTGCAGGGCCATTTATGTTGTATTTCAGTTACGGATTGCTTGATGCCATGTTTCAGAGTATGGTCTATTGGGTGATCGGAGCATTGGCTGATGATTCTGAGGTCCTTAGCAGGTAACAGTTTATAATTTCTTTATATGCAATTATGTAATAAAGAATTGGTGAGTTAGCTTTTCTTTTTCAACAGGTACGTAGGATTCTACAAGGGAGTGCAGAGTGCGGGAGGCGCAGTTGCTTGGCAAATCGACGCACATAATGTGCCGTTTCTGAATGAACTTATCACAAACTGGGCACTCACCACTATAAGTTATCCTTTGTTAGTTATACTGATCTTGCGAGCTGTCAAGGACGACGACGAAACTGATGGAGAAACTAAGGACAGTGTGGCGCTCCCTGGCATTCATTGATGATATCGTGGCATGTTTATCGTCTAATTTCTGAATGTACAAGTTTTATTTACAAAAATTATAATTTTTTATTTTACGTGAGACTGCCGTGAACCTCAATGTGATAAGTACCCTCATGAGAAGATTGATCAATTCATGTTTTTGCAATTTTTTTGTTTCCTATTGTTTGTTTATTTGGTTTCAATCAATAAAGTTACCGTTCCCTTTGTGTGTGATCCACTTGGTTTTATGTTCTTCAGTTACTATGCATAAGAGTTGAGGTGTGATCTACCAGATCAATGACCCTCAAGTAAGTATATCATAAAACTTTCTCTGAGTTTCTGAATTAATCCTTGATTTTGAACGCTTCGCTAAGCTACGTTTCTTTAATCGATTTCGGAATTCCTGTAATATTCAACTTCAGAAATGCTCAAAACTTTCATGCCTGGTGAATTATGTGCTGCTTGAACTTTGATCGATATAACCTCTAAGAGGATCATAGAATAAGTAATTTATATGATCTCGGCACATTTTCTTGATTATCCAGTTTCTTTCACACGTCGTGATCTCCTGATATAACATCAATACTTCCAACAGCTAAAAGAACAGAGGGCGTGGACTAGAAAACGCAGTGATATATAAATATAATCGCATGGAATCAACTCTTTGAGTCTTATTCAGATGTCGATCGTTCTTAGTTTTGCTTATGTTCGGTCATGAGTTATTTATCGTTTCTCCACGGCTTACTCGTAATTTTCTTTATCAGTTTCTTACTATATGCTATGATCTTAATTGAGAGCACATTGTTAGGAGAATGATAGCGACCTCTATTACTGAAAGCACCTCTGGTTCCAAAAGAAAGTCTAATAAGCTATATAAAAACACAGATTTTAATTATTTTGCAAAATGAATTCAGATAACTACCATAATTCTTGTGCCAGTACAGCTTTATTCCTCGAGCCTCTATGAATTTATTTCACCTAATGATAAATAACGCAATACAGAATCATTTCTAACCCTCATTTTTATTATTTATTATTTAATCGATATATTTAAGCTTTAACTACTGGTTCTTCATCATTTCAGTTCTCAGATTTTGGGGCAGCTTCCTCAGTTGTTGCTTCCTCTTTCTTTTCCTCCACGGCGACAGCCTCGGTTGCTGCTGTCTCCTCCGTGGTGGCTTCTGGAGCTGGTTCAGATAGATCTACCAAAGTTTTTTCCTTTTTCTCATCTCCATCTTTGTTTTCCTACGTAAATCAACGCAAAAAACGTGAGGACTAAGAGTCAGTAATTTAATGATAAAGAGGAAGGTATAGAATATCTCTTATTTCTGTGATCAACAGAGGTGGAGGTGGTAGCACCATCCTCCATACATTTTCTTGGCATTTGAATGATTTTATGATACACAATGTACAAATGTGTTTTGAGCCTGATAAAGAATTCTAGCTTCCCTCCAGGAGCAAATATCGGCTCGGTTATCGCAAAGGCAAATAAGAAACTAGCCATGAAATACTCTTAAAAGTAAGTGACATGATCTAGGTAGATTAAGAATGCTTACCTCTGGAACAGCCTCGGCCTCAGCCTTTTCTGGGACAACCGGGGCCTCAGCAGAGGCAGGTGCTTCAACAGGGGCGGGGTGCCTCCTTGGTATCCAAGTCCTTGGGTTTGCTCGCGCAGCCTCCCATGATTATTCTCGGGTTTGGTGGGACGATTGAGCTAAGCGAGCAAAGAGGGTGGTGCACAAAAAGCTTTTGCTTACTTTTAATGCACTTATTTTTCTTTGTTTTCCGATATTGAGGCTGAATCTTGAAAGAGGAGAAGGTGGAGTTTATATAGGTGTGAAGATGTTGGAACATGGGAGCCAGGTTGTGGACGATCTTTTCGGCTGGCATATTGTTTGGAAAGCGGGAGGCCTTGTTTTAGAAGGTAGTTATTACGGTTGGAGGATGTTTTTTTTCTTGTTCCAAGAAGAGGATTTTCGTTGGACTTATGGCTCATAAATACTTTGCTTTATTTAGCTCTTTTGGATTATATGCTAACAAAACTGAAAATATGTGTGAATTAACTATTATTATACATAATATTGATGGGGGTTTTATGCGTATTTTATTATCAAATAACGGTAACCATATAATATATGTCAACAATAGATATTGTGCCACTACTCGAATCACAATTCTTGATGTTCGTAAATAAAACAATGCATTAATTATGTTTGTTTTTGCAACAAGAGATATCACAAGGAAAATGGCGACCGAATTTTTTATTTTTTTTTGGAACCTGTTCGATGTTATTTTTTGTTGGCTTAATTTTTGAAGTTATTTTGATAAGTAAATTTAAAATATTGATTTGAAAATTTTGGAGATGAGGAGATAATTGAAGGAAATATTTTGTTGTATATATATCTTTTCATTGTTGAAGATAATATGGATGTACGGGAACATATTATATTGATGGATACGATAAGATATGATGCAAGATTTGAAATGATAATGTCTATTTTGGATATAATAAGATGTTTTATATAAAGAAATGTTATTGTCGAGTGTGGGCCATGTGCGCTAAGAAGGTTGAGAGCTTTCATTGTCAAATCTTTCTGAGCGGTTTGTTGATTATTTCTTGTTGCTTTTTATACTATATTCATTCAGACATTTTTCAGGAGAAGAATTTGAGTTTTCGGGAGAGAACAATCCTCAGTTTTTGAAGGAAGTTCGAGTTGGCGGATCTTGAAGACGATTAGTACTTGCTAAGTGGAGTATACTGAACGTGTTTTCATTAAGACGTCATAAGAAAGACGGAGTCTTTTAAATTGTTTAAGTCCTTATATGATTGTAATGATACTGAAGTTTAGTAGATTTGCTTGATAGTTGGGTGTGAGCTCGTGGATGTGTGTCGATTGTAACGAACTATGTTCAAAACCCGGATCAACGGAACTAATTTTTAAAATTTATATGGGCTCCATATATGTTTTAAGAAAAGTCTTTAAATGAAATAAATCATAACATTAAGTTCGATGACATATCGGTTTAAACCGTGACATCGAGGTCATTTTCCTAATAGAACGAAATTTAAATTCATATAAAGTGTAAAAGAATTTTTTAGATTATAATTGGGGAGGGTATTTATTGTTGCGTCCAGGGTCGACCCTTTTTTTTCTCTCCATTATGGCCACTCAGACTTGGTGGTATATTCGTATCATACTAAAAAAAATGCATATTGTATATCATATCGTACTGAAAATTCGGTAAATCGATATTTTTCGATATGATAACCTCGATATAACCGAAAATTCAGTATTTTTCCTCACCCCCTAACTCGGAAAAGAATCATAGTTATTTGGGACGCAAGGCGTGTTAGTGCTAGGGTACTTTGAAGCCTGAGGCGCGAGGCGAAGCACACTCTTTGTCGAAGTAAAAGCGCATTTGACACAAATTTTAAAATTCAACATATATAAAGTATTTATATTATTAAATTAAATACTTTTTTACAAAAATAACAAATAATAAAAATAAAAATCTATTAATAGATAATGTAGCATAAATCATAACAAAAAACAAACTTCAATCATCTAAATTCATTATTAATTCGTAAGTGCATCATAGTATATTAAGAAAACAAACTTCAAAAATCTAAAGCAGCAAATCATCTTCAAATTTCACCCTCTCCAACGTATCATCATCATATCTCAAAAGCATGAAGCTCAGATTTTTAATCCTTCTGATTCCTCGATCGTTTTCATCACACAAATCAAGTCGTCATCATTCATTGTATAACTATGGATGTGGATCTGCTTTTATACGTATTTAATGTACTCGTACTAACCGATGCTTCCTTTGTAGAGGTGGCCTCGAGATCTAAAATTAATAGGCATCTTCATTAAACACCAGAAGCTGTCCCAACTTCACCACAAGTCAAACAATCATCATCAAACACGAGATTATTTTTCGTCACCACTATTATAATTTAGTTCTCCCCATCAACCATTCATTACTAATCATCTATATCGGCCACAAGAAGAGGGTCAATCGTATCACAACAATACATATCGGTGCCTTCAAAGCCCTATATATTTATATAAAAACACAATCATTCCATTGTTTTTTGCTCCAGTCTGTTTCTTCTTTGGAATGAAGCTGCACAATATTGATACAAATTAATTTCCAGCTTTAAACTAATAAATTTATTTAATATTCATTAATAACTTATACTATACTCACGAATTCAAACACACTCCAATTCATTCAAAGCAGATGACTACAAGTGAGCTTAGAACTTTCACACGCGAAATTTGCAAGCAAACACCACTTCCCGCTGGTTAGTTTGATGAAACAAAATAAAAAATTGAACATTCAAAACTACATAGCAATTCTTCAAATAATAAAAAAAATATTGAATGACCTGGTGATTTTTGTCTCTTTGTCTTACTGCCATGTGCCATCGGTCTTTTGGGACCTTGGGCAATTTGGGTCCCATGATCTATCCTGTACTCCCCTCGGGCTCACCCATCCTAGCGATGTATTTATAACACACCCGTTACTACGTCATTATCATTTTCGTATATTAGAATCCGAATAGAAGAATCTGGGTTTAAAAATGTCCAGCGGGATGTAAAGGTCGATGGAGTTGTATCGCCACCTATGATCAATTATCGCAAAATAAATCTTTGTATTTATCATCTTTGTGATGCACATGAAACATCATAGCGTCTTGAAATTATCTCGATCCATTGCCTCGTAAATTATCTCATTGGGGGGTTTTTTTTTTTCCCATCACCATCGAAGAACTTCACAACAGGACCACCCCCACTTTAACAACAATCATAAACAACCGCTTCCAAATGAAGGCATTAGTATACCTCTGTTGCCCGTTCTCGTGCCTCATTTGCCAAATCTACTGGTGGTCCATTTTTCTCAGTATAACCATTTTTCCTCAAACTGTGCTCTTTGTTTGAAACCGCTTGAAAGTCCAAAAAAGCCGTTGCAGAACTCGTTTTTTCTTGCTCTAACACTCAGATCCTTTTCTGTCTTGCGAATTCTCTCATCACATGTTTAAAACTTGGGCTTGTTATATATCTATAATACATCTATATATATATATAGCATACATAATATTATATAATAATAATATATAATATATATATATAATATATATATATATATCCGAAGCTTAACTAAATCCTTCAAACATTACTCTGTAACTCCCCCAGATTCGACGACTGTCCTCACTGTATCAAGACGAGTTCTTTCCAGCGTTCTTATGTCCTCACTCACACGCACCCTAGGAACTTCCCAGGAGGTCACCCATTCCCAAAATTTTGCCCCAAGTCAGCACGTTTAACTTTTGGAGTTGCTTATGTTTATGACTAACCAAAAAGAAGATGCACTTTCGTGGTAGGAGTAGTATATATCAAATCTTTTAAGCCCTCTTCAACTGTACAGTCCATTACATTGAACAGTCTCGGAATCCCTCTCATTCCCCGTGTGGGTCGGTCATTCATTTTCCCTCCACTAGAAAGCCTGCAGAGCCGCTCATTGTCCGTGCCCTGATGGCACCCGCGATCACCCCCGCCCTCTCAAGCCCCAGGCCTCACATGCTGAGATCA